>NW_026057582.1:49473098-49636043 GCF_023721935.1 Panthera uncia | reverse complement strand
GCCCCGTTCCATTTCTTTTTTCATCCTGATCCTTGGATTTTGCCAATTTTCCTGCTTATTATAATTCTTCCATAAAGTGATCCAGGGAAAAGAAAAAAGAAAAAAATCTGGATCAAAATATGGCTATTTATGGAAAGCTATCTTGCTTATGGAAAAAAAAGATGTTCAGCAGAATGGAAGGCTGGATATATTTGCTAAAATTAAATTGAAAGATTATATGTGGATTGAAAGTGTATATGTCCCTAATTATTTTAGACAAGTAGGTCTAAATGATTTCGGGCTGTTTGCCGAGCTCCTTTTACATTCTTAATCTTTCTCTAACATTATTTTTCCATATATAAACTTATAAGGAGCTTTAAAAACAAAACAGCTAATTACAGTAATTACAGTTCCTGTAGCTGAAGCAAGAAATGGGGACCTGAAGCTACACTCCTTTAAACCCCTCTCACATATAAGTGCATAAACATACACATACACTTTCATAAATATATTCTGATCCATACATGTGCACACATGCACTCATATACGCTCATACACACATCCATACACAAATATACATAGGCACACACATACATACACTAGCCCCTTAAGAAAGCCCTTGGGGAACCTGGGTAGCTCAGTCCAGTAAGTTTTGATTTCAGCTCAGGTCATGATCTCACAGTTTGAGTTCTAGCTCTGCATCGGGCTCTGGGCTGACAGCATGGAGCCTGTTTAGGATTCTCTCTCTCTCTCTGCCCCTCCTCAGCTCAGTCTCTCTCTCTTTCTCTCTCTCTCTTAAGCCCTTTGACCATCTCTGAAGAACTCTAGAACTGTGTGCAGTTTGGAAATTACTACTAAAAATCACAAGGATTATGTCATGAAACAATAGTTCTTTAACTTTGTAAGCCAGCAGGGAAGTGCACATGGTAGGAACATACACAAAAAGAATGGGTATCATAATCAGCTAAGGTAGAGGTTAAATGTAGTATATTATGTGTAATGAAATGCTTATTTATAATTATTACACAAATAAGTGGACAGAAAGGGAAATTGTTGTTTACACAAATATTATTAGTATTTTGTGCATAACTTGATTACACATAGTAGGATGGACATCTAGAAAGACAGAAATGCTCCACTGCTTTCAGAAGAACCCAGGATCAATAACATATCCAGACCCAGACCTTTCTACTTCATCTGTAGCAGATGCGTTTGAGCAGGTCATGGAGGAACACTCCTGCTCCATCTTCCTCTTCGTTCTAGTATTACACTTCGGTGGAATGTGAATGTGACTTAAACCTTGTTACCTTTATCAAATTTTTTTTCCCTTTGAGGACAGGGTACTTTATTTCACTATATTAAAACAGACTTTTCAGACACTAACTCTGTCAATTGCCGATAAACTTTTTATATCAGTAAGGATGGTTCGCCTGTAGGAAAACATCCAAATGAAAGTAGCCATTAAAAAACAGGGATTGTAATGAGAAATTCAGAGTGTGAGAGCTTTACTCTTTGTCATGAAGATAAGTGTGTAACTTCACCCTTTTTAGTTTTGCAATTCACCCCCACCTTCAGTCCTGATGGTTACATGAAAGTTCTGTGATACCACATTTGCAGAAAATAATCATTATGAGGAAAGGAATACAGGGCCTAACACATTCAAACTATGTTCCTTTTGTCACCTCCGTAATCTACCTTCAGAAGTGGGCATGTGAGCCTTTCTGGGTATAAATTTCCAGAAAGAGCCTGATATTTCTTTTCTCCCCAACCCCACCCCAATTCCCCAGAGCTGGCTTAATTCTTAGCTATTCTGTGGTTTGCTATGCCATTCTAAATTCTTCTGTCCTCTTTGTAATTTCCAGTAGGCTATTATCTCTTCTTTCCCCCGATTTCTTATTGGTGTAAGACTTTCCTTTGTTTTGTATTACGATTTTTTGTGGAGTTTGGGGAAGGAGAAAGGAAAAACTACATAAAATCAATATGCTACATTAACTGCAGGTAATGTTTAGGTCAAAATGGCATAGAACTTTATAGGCATAAATACCTATAACATTACAAAAAACAACTACAAATAAAATACTAATGTTATTTTAACTCACTTAGGCTGTACTGCTATCAACTTCGACAATACTGCCGCTGACGTTTGTTGAGAACAAGCAGTGATTTATGTGAGGCTACTGAGGTAAAATAAGTTAGTGTTCATTAACTGGCAAAACTATAGGATAAGGCAGGCTGACAAAACAATTTGTGCTGATAAATTGTTGTGTACTTATTTGCAAGGCTGGCATAAATAATCTTATTTCTCAAGGTGCAAACAATAGATAGCAGGAGACCATTAGATGTCATGCCAAGTGGAGGCCCACTAGAGCAATACGGCATTCTCAGAGCTTCTTGCATGAGGACCATTAATTTCCATTTTCTCGTATGTGGGCTCATTTCTAAGAAAAGTCCAAAAGTCCAGTTCCAATAATTTCAATGATAAAGTAGTGATTGTCAAAACAGGTCTAATTGTCTTTGTGCTATTATTTAGGAGAAAACCCTCTACATTCATAAAATTAATGTATTTTCATCTGAATTCTAATTTAAGTCAAGAGCAGCAATCATTTTTTGAGAAGATATTTGCTCAGTCATCACTGTTTTGAATTGGTTGGCCCTAATTTTCGAATAGGTTCTTTTAGATGGTAAATTCATTATTTGTCGAGTTCAAGTTTTAAAACTGCTCAGTTAAGTAACTCTCTCTGCCATAATCAGAAGGAGTGGTGCATGCATGTGTTAAAACATTATAATATTTGAAACACAAAGATACTATTACTGTGATTGAATGTGCTAATGAAACTATAAGAATTAAAGTAATTCCCCTATATGTTAGTTAATACATTATCACAGCGTCATAGTAGAGTTTGAACTTTATAATTAATTACAAAATGAATACAGAACCTATTGCAGATTAGATAAAAAGGAAACTACTCAAACTTGAATGTAAAGTGTCCTTAATTTAATTTCATGCTGTAAAATAGTTCCATCATTCTGAACAAGTTACTGATTAAAACGTTTTAAATAAAAATAAAAATTGCCACTTTATTTCTCAATCCTTTGATACAAAAAAAAAAAAAAGATGAGACATCTGGGTGGGTATGGAATACAGAACATTGGATGTCACACCCACTGATTTTCATATTGAGATTTATGGGCTCTGTCTTGATTCTGTTGGAAGGTTGAATTCTATTCTAGTATTCTACTCTATGATTAATTCTTCATATATTCTCTCTAGCCTACTTTTTCTCCACGATTTCCAAGCATCCCCAATAGGTCCCATTCAAGTCATGTAGGCTGTTCTTTGTTCTTTTAGCAGTTGGCATCTGCTTCTATTTAAAACATAGTAAGTTCAACTGTCATTTTTCAAAGTACAACCAATAATATGCTCCAAAATAATGATTGAAGATGTCCAACAGTGACTTCCTAATTTAGACACTTTTCACATACAGTGAATATTTTTTTTCATAAGGCAATATTAATGCCTTGATGATTTCAAAATACCAGCTGTAGATTAATACAAAAGGAGACAATACAATATTGTAAGCAAGTTATTATGTAATTTAGGTAATTTTGATAGACTAGAAATACTTACCCACTTTTGGTGTTATTAATAATCCATTTGGTGACCCTAGAAAATTATCTCATAAATCTAGATCTTGAAATATTTCTCTGTAAAATCACTGGAGGAAAATATATGTTGTTTTTTTTTTCAGTTTTGCCTGATAATATCCCAGTGAAAAAAAGTTGAGAATTTATCAGGTTTACCAGATGTCTAATCAAATTTTATTTACTTTGCCAGTTCTAGGTAAATGTTATTTTAAATTATGAATTTACATCAATTCAAAAGAATGTGCATGATTTGTTGTTAAAAATATGAATACACAAGGGAAAGAAGAAAATTCTTCAGACACACAACAAAAGAGTGTACTTTCACAATCTAACAAATCATTAGGTAAAATGGCTCAGAATCCCCATATTCATAAAATGTAATTTCTGCTTCTATTCATTTCAAAGCTTTTCTCTTTGAATAGACAACTGATTTTATTCTTCAATGTATGTTCATCATTAAATCCTTCCTTTAGTTAAATATGTATATGAATATGACAAGAAAGTTTAGTGCTAAAAAAATCATATTGGGAGAGAGTAAGATGAAATCTGTTCATTACTAACCATTTATCAAAATTGTGTAGTTTATGTTTAATCTTCCAAAAATAGATCAACTTTTCATCATGACATAAATCTGTAGTAAAAATTATGGCACTTCACTTACTGATTTTTTAAAGGAAAAATAACCCTTATAAATCAAGTGGCTAGGCTGTAAAAATTTGGTACAGCAAAGTGGTTTTTAAAATCCTGATTTGCTACACGAATTTAAAACACAACCCCCTCTTAAACTCTGATAATTACATTTCACATGCTCCTTTTCCATAATATATTCTCCAGTCTTGGTAGCAAGGTTGAGGAGAACTAGATATGCTATATTAAACAATTATGTATTGGTCTGCTATTATATCCAAAGCATTGGAATTGATTAAATATAGGTATTAAACTTAATACAACATTATTTTTGGCCTCTATTTTCACATACTGGAAGAAATGAGATTTCTTTAATTTAGAATTTTATTGTTTGGTATAAAAAGCAAACATCTTTGAATGTTCCTTTTAAGGTATCAATTATGCGCTTATAAGGATTTTTTTTTGCTTTTTTTATATTCTAAAAATGCATCATAATTTATTTCAGCTCAATTTCACAAGCAACCATTGAATATGTACTACTGTATGTTAGTTCAAAAGAAACTCACTTTAAAACTTTACAAAATGATGGGGCGCCTGGGTGCCTCGGTCGGTTGGGCATCGGACTTCGGCTCAGGTCATGATCTCAGGGTCCGTGAGTTCGGGCCCCACATCAGGCTCTGTGCTGACAGCTCAGAGCCTGGAGCCTGTTTCAGATTCTGTGTCTCCCTCTCTCTCTGCCCCTCCCCTGTTCATGCTCTGTCTCTCTCTGTCTCAAAAATAAATAAACATTAAAAAAAAAAAAAACACTTTACAAAATGTTTTACATTCCTTTGTATTAATTAGGGAAAAGGCTGTTTATTCACATCTGGGAAACCAAGACCAACAGTGATATTGTAGTCTCTTTTTTTTTAACTTTTTTTCAATATGAAATGTATTGTCATAGATGGATACTATTTCTAGGGACATACACCCTAAACTGTATATGGTGTATGGTGTTTGCCTGTGGGCTGGAGAAAGACCTATTTTTCATTAATTTCATTATGTTTTGGCTTTGTTCTATTTGAATGATTTTGTTCAGGGCATGTGCTACATTCTAAATCCATTCTACTTGGGTGTAATTTACCTACTGTAAAGCACAACCAAGTAAAATGTGTAGATCCAGATTAATTTTTCACAAACAACATGAAACCTCATGAACACAACCTCATTCCTCAATCAAGCAACTTCTGATTTTATTTACATCACTGTAGATTATTTTTGTCTTTTTTAAAACTTTATATAATAGAATCATACCATATGTGCTTTATTGTACTTCATTCACTCTACATTTTTGAGATTCATTCGTTTTGTTACATGTTTAAGTAGTGTGTTCTTTTCTAATGCTTGCTGTGTTGTATTCCATTGAATAAATGTACCACAATCAGTTTATCTATTCACCTGTTGATGGATATATGGGCTGTCTCTAGTTTGTGGCTCTTATGAGCAAACTTATATAAACATGAGAAGTTATTGCAGTTGTATGTTTTTATTTCTCTTGGTAAAATACCTTGATGTAGGATTGTATGATAAGTGTATTTTAATGTTATAAGACATTGGAAACCAATTTTAAAAGTGACAATACCATTTTACATTTCCATCTGAAATGTATGAGAATTCCATTTGCTCCATATCTTCACCAATACTTGCTATTGTCATTTTTTTTTCAATTTTAGCTTTTCAGGTATGTGTGAAGTAATATATATTATTGTGTTTTATTTTTCATTTCTTGATAACTAAAATATTGAACATCTTTCATCCATTTTTGTTTTGTCATTTGTCTTCTAATTATCGTAAGAGATTTTTATACATTTTGACAATAAGCCCTTTGCATAATTAGATAATGTAAATGTATTCTGTCATTTGGCTTTCTTTTTCACTTTTTAATGTGGTCTTTTGAAAATTATTTTTAATCCCTTGTCTTAGAGGCTTTTTATATTTTGTTTGTTTTACAATTTATGAGGATTTTTGTCTTAAGAAATCTTGTCTGACATCCTGTTCACAATTAATTTTTTGTTATGTTTTCTTCTAGAATTTTATAGTTTTAGGTTTTTATTTAGGCCTATGGTCCATTTTGAGTTAATTTTTCATATTTTATGAGGTAGGGGCTGAAGCTCATTTCTTTTTTAAAAGATATATCCAGGTGCTCTAGGATAGCATATGGAAGACACAATCTTCCCAAACTGAATTACATTGGCACCCTCATTAAATCATTGATCACTTACACATGTATCTATTTATGCATTCTATTCTGTGATATTGATTTTTGTTTCTGGGCTTATGCCAGTATGATATGCTGTTTACTTCTGTATCATCACAGTATGTCTTGAAACAAAATGCTATACACCCTTCAACTTGGTTCTTTTGTTTTAAAATTGTCTTGGCTGTTCGGAGATCTATACATTTTCACAAAAATGTTAGAATTAGTTATGTAGACAAGCATTTTTGCAAATAAGGACAGTTTTATTTCTTCATGTCCAATCTATACTCCTTTCACTATATTGTTTGCTTTCTTGTATTGACTAGGAATTTCAGTACAATATTGAATAAAAGTAATGGGAGCAGATTTGTTTTTACATTTCCTGGTTTTCCTGATGTTAGCAGTTAGAAGTCAGTCTTTCTTCATTAAATATAATGTGATTTGTGTCTTATAAGAAAAGTTTACATTTCATTAAGTTTTAAAGCTTATTTGAGGGGCGCCTGGGTGGCGCAGTCGGTTAAGCGTCCGACTTCAGCCAGGTCAGGATCTCGCGGTCCGTGAGTTCGAGCCCCGCGTCAGGCTCTGGGCTGATGGCTCGGAGCCTGGAGCCTGTTTCTGATTCTGTGTCTCCCTCTATCTCTGCCCCTTTCCCCGTTCATGCTCTGTCTCTCTCTGTCCCAAAAATAAATAAACGTTGAAAAAAAAAATTAAAAAAAAAAAAGCTTATTTGATAAATTGTTTATGATACTCCCCTATTATCTATTCAATGTCTGAGGATTAGAGGGTCAACAGTGATGCACCTTCACCTTGATTGATTATTTTTTTCACAGGTCAGTCATACATTGACTATTATAGCAAGTGTGAATATACCTGTTCGTCAACTTTTCTAGCTGTCATTATAGAAAGACAAGCCTAGTACAAATTACTCCCTTATGACTTAAGGTGGAAGTATATAAGAAGGTTTTGTGTGTGTGTGTGAGAGAGAGAAGGTTTTTAATTGTGAATATACCTTTTTAAAATAAATGCAGGATAGTGCAGATAGTCTGTGGCATATTGTTTGTTTTGATAGCTTGTTTTAAGTCATTAAAATTATTAGCATTAAGTGTGTTATTATCCTTATTTGTATCCTCCATTATTCTTACCCTTCTTTTTCTCTAAGATCTGTAATATTGCCTCATACATTCCTGATATTATTGACTACTGTTTTCTCTTTTTCTTATTATCAGTCTAGCTAGAGTTTCACGGCTTCACTTCTACTTTTCAAGGATGCAAGTGTTTTTCAATAATTTTATCTATCATTTCTTATCATATTGATGTTCATTCTCTGTTCATAATTATCTACCTTCTAATTTGGCTTTAATTTGCTCTTTTATCTAGTTTCTTAATTTGGTAGCTTAGATCATTGACTTTAACCATTCTCCTTTTATAATAAAATGTTAAAATATAAATTTTTATCTAAGCATTGCTTGAGTTGTATTCCTCAAATTTCATTATGTTATACTTCATAGTTAACCCTATTCAATTTTCAAAATTTTTCTGACATCTTTTCTGATTTCTTCTTTGACCCATCGGTTATTCAGAGTATGTTATTTAATTTACAAATATCTGAGAATATTACAAATATATTTTGGTTATTGATTCATAATTAAATTTTATCTCTTCAAAGAATACATTTTTAATGAATCCAATCCTTATAGGTTCACTAAGACTTGATTTATGGCCCAAAATATTGTCTACTTTGCGAATATTCCATTTTCACTTTAAAATAATATGTAGCCTGAAATTATTAAATGTAATGTCTATTAATATTAATTAGTTACAAATATTTCATAATAATTTTAATGTTTATATTCTTACCAATTTTCTGTGTATTTGTTCTGTCACGTATGACAAGAGAAAGGTTGAAATATCCAACTATATTGTGAATTGGACAGTTTATTTTTTCCATCTGTTTATTGTCTTTTAATGTACTTTGAAATTCTATTGTTAGATGAACAGACATTAGATTTGCTTGTCTTCTTGTTTATTTGATCTTTTTATCAAAATAAATATCTTTCCTTGTCTGTTAATATTCCCTTAACTGAAGCATACTTTGTCTGGTATTCATAGAGCCACTTCAGTTTTGTAATAATTAGTGAATTCATGCTCCAACTTTTCCACATTCTTTTACTTTCTACTTATCTATGTCTTTATATTTAAAGTCAGGATATTTTTTTAAATTTTGTATTGTTGAGTCTTCCTTTGTGTTTATATTTTAGTATGCATTTACCTTATTTGTAACTCTACATTCACTTGAGTAGGTATATTTTCTAATTAGAATCATTTTCCTTCAGCCTAAAGTACTTATTTTATTATTTTAGAGTACAGGTATGCTTTAAATAATATATTTTTCTCCTTTTACTTATGCACTGCTTATTCACATCATATTTATATGCAATGGATAATCATGGTAAAAGAATAAAAATATTGTGTGCCCACCACAACCAATACTAACATTTTAAAATGATACTATATTTTGTGGCTAGAACACAGAAGTAAAAGAACACTTTTTCCATTTATCCACTTATCTATTTATTCCATTTACCCATAAACATTTTCATTCACCCATCCTCTAGCTGGTAGACATTTAAGTTGCTTCTTTCTTTCCCTATTCTCTCTCCAGCAAATATTGATATAATGAACATTCGGTGAATAATTCTTTGTACAGGTGGCTTTAGGCTTCTCTAAAGTATATAATAGAACTGTAGAACCAAGGCTTAGATACATCTTCAAAACTACCATTCATTGCCTAGCTGATTATAAGGCAGTTATACCAATTCTAGGCATCCTTGGGGTGGAATTAAGGATCAGTATACAGAGTTGCTACAATATATTACATAAAATGTCAAGTTTCCAACAAAGTTTAGGTAACATAGAAAGAAATAGAAAAGTGTGACCCATTGACAGAAAATAAAAGGCAGTAGAAACTTCTTTTAAGGGGGCCCAGGTGATGGGCTTAGCAAGAAAGACTTCTAAGAAGTTATTTTAAGTAATTAAAGGCAACCATACCAAAAGAAAATAAAAGGAGATATGATGAAAATTTTCTGTCAAATAGAGAACATCAATAAACAGATCAAAATTATTAATTATTAAATAAAAATTATGAAATTAAAATTGTATATCCAAATGGTTTTAAAAAATGACTAAAGCTAACAACTATATATTTGATATAGTAGAAAGAAAAAAAATAAATTTGAAAATATATCAAGATATTATGCAATCTAAACAGAAGAATAAAAATAATGAAAAAGTAAACAATGCTTCAGAAAAATGTGGGATACCATCAAGCACAACATTGTACATATGCCAGAAGGAGAAGAGAATGATAAGGAGAAAAGAGAGAGAGAAAAGAATGAAAAAAATGTTGACTATGTAAAAATAAAAAGGAATATAGAGGACTGATATGAATACTTCTATCCTAACATATTAGAAATCCTAGATGAAATGGACAAATTTTTGAAAAGTCACAAACTATTAAAAATTATTCAAGAAGAAATAGAGATTCTAAATAGACTTATAACAGTTAAATACCTTTATTGATATTTTTAAAGACTTCCCACAAAGAAAAGAACAAGCCCAGATGACTTTACTAGTGAATGCTACCAAACATTTAAAAACCAAACTGTAACCTTAACAAGTTTCTCCAAAACCAAAAAATAGATGAAGAGGGAGTGCATTACTTACCTCAACTCTTAGCTTGTCAGGAACAGTCATCAGGACCCAATGTCTGTATGCTCCTATAACCTGTACCTGCTAACCCATAGCCATAATGTGTGAGCACATCTCCATCTCCATTGGCCAGGCTGGTGTCCAGATTGGCAATGCCTGCTGGGAACTCTACTGCCTGGAATACAACATCCAGCCTGATAGCCAGATGCCAAGTGACAAGATCACTAGGGGAGGAGATGACTCCTTCAACACCTTCTTCAGTGAAACAGGTTCTGGCAAGCATGTGCCCAGGGCAATGTTTTTAAATTTGGAACCCATAGTCATTGGTACCTACCGCTAGCTCTTCCACCCTGAGAAGCTCAGCACAGGCAAGGAAGATGCTGCCAATAACTGTGGCCCAGGGCACTATACCATTGGCAAGGAGATCCTTGACTTGGTCTTGGACCGAATTTGAAAACTGGCTGACCAGTGCACAGGTCTTCAGGGTGACTCAATTTTCCACAGCTTGGAGAAGAAACTGGTTCTGAGTTCACTTCCCTAATGATGGAACATCTCTCTGTTGATTATGGCAAGAAGTCCAAGCTTGAGTTCTCCATTTACCCAGTCCCCCAGATTTCCAGTTTTTGGTGAACCCCAAGCTCCATCCTCACTACCCACATCACCCTGGAGCACTCTGTGCCTTCATGGTAGACAATGAAGCCATCTATGACATCTGTCGTAAAAGTTTCAATATTGAATCCCCAACCTACACTAATCTTAGCTGCCTTACTAGCCAGGTTGTGTCTTCCATCATTGCTTCCCTCAGATTTGATGGAGCCCTGAATATTGGTCTGACAGAATTCCACATCAACCTGGTATCCTATCCCTTCATCCACTTCCCCCTGGCCACATGTGCTCTTGTCATCTCTGCTGTGAAAACCTACCATGAACATCTTTCTGCAGCAGAGATGACTAATGCATGGTTTTAACCAACCAACCAGATGGTGAAATGTGACCCCCATCATGGTAAATATGTGGCTTTCTGCCTGTTGTACCATGACGATGTGGTTCTCAAAGATGTCAATGTTGCCATTGCCACCATGAAGACCAAACACAACGTCCAGTTTGTGGACTGGTGCCCCATTGGCTTCAAAGTTGGCATTAATTACCAGCCTCCCACTGGTACCTGGTGGAGACCTAGCCACAGTACAGCAAACTGTGTGCATGCTGAGCAACACCATCGCCATTCCTGCAGCCTAGGCTTGCCTGGACCACAAGTTTGACTTGATGTATGTTCAGCATGCTTTTATTCACTGGTATGTGGGTGAGGATGCGGAGGAAGGAGAGTTTTCTGAGGACTGGGAGGGCATGGCCTAAGAAATCCTTTATGAGATTCCATAATCTTGAGAAGGATTATGAGGAGGTTGGTGTGTATTTTGTTTAAGGAGAGAGTGAAGAAGAAGGAGAGAAATACTAGTTACCATTCCTTTCAGCCCTGCAACTTATCACACTCAGAAATTCAGCTTCTGCATTAGGTGACAGGCGTCAAAGCTCTCTAGTTAGATTGTCTTCACTTTTAACTATGATCACATCTTACTTTTCCATGTGTACCTGTAAGATTTTTCCATTATGTCTTAAAGGGTTTAAGAAAGAAAAAAAAAAAACAGATGAAGAGGGTCCATTTTTCAACTCAATCTATGAGTTCAATATTACTCTGATGTCAAAACATCATCCCCCAAAAAAAAAAAAACTAAAAATTAATGTTTCTTAAGAGTACATATGTGAAAAAAATCCTCAGAGTACTATAAAACTAAATCTAGCAAAAAACTAAAATCTAATATAAAAGAATTATAAACCATGATCCAGCAGGAGTCAACCCAATAATCAAAGGTTGGCTTAATATCCAACTATAAATGAATGTAATACACATTTTAGTAAAGTAATGGCCTTATGAAGAGGTCCTATGATGCCCTGTAGTACAGCGTCCTCAGTTTACCAGAACCTGGGGCTTTAGGGGATCTCTTCTGAGTGTGTTGCATATGTCCTACTATTGTGGTTGAGGCATGTTTGCCTTCGGTCCAATTGTCTCCAATGGTTCCCTTTGCCTGTTGCAGGCGGGGCTTGATTTCTGTGTTGCTCGTGGGTGAGTCTGGGGCCACCCTGAGCTTGAGTTGAATCAGATCAGACATTTGGCAGGGCTGCAGAAGCACTGAACTGGAGGCACTCTCCTCTTGGCATCCCCTGAGAAACTTTCATTGGTGGGTAAGGCCTGAAGTCAGACCAGTTGTCTGCCGCAGCCCACTGCTGGGTTGTGGTGAGACTGGTGTGTGTGTGGTTATCTTCCCCTCTCCCCAAGGCAGGAATCCCTTTGGTGTGGTGCTGGCCCCAATCAGGGCTGCTTGCACATGGTCAGGCTTATGGCATCATGTTGGATTTGCCAAAGGTGTATTAGAAGCCATGTCCACAGGAGATCACAGGGGTAGAGTGTGCAGTGCCAGCAAGTTACTTGCAGGTCCCCTGTGCAAGGGAATATGTAGCCTCCTCAGAAAACTCCTGATAAGGCCTTGTTGGAGCAGACAGATTCACAGAAGCACCAGGGGGCTGGGTGCCATTAGCAAGCTAGGCGGAGAGTGTTGGCGCTGTGCTGGTTCCCAAAAGTGTCCATGTATCTAGGCTGGGGCGGAGGCTGGTGGGAGGAGGGAGGCAGAGGTGAGAAATTATACCCACCAGCTCTTGTGTTCTTTGAGAAGTCTCTTCTCACACTCTAAGATTAGTAAATAAATCTGCTTCCTGAATATCCTAGGTATTTCTCAAACAGCTGCTTCTATGCTGTATCTCAGCTAGGCTATTTGTTGTGTTGGCTCTTTAAAGGTGGGGACTTAGTTTCCTATAGCCCTTTGGTTCTCCCAGAATTGAGCCTGCTGATTTTTAAAGTTCCAGGTGTTGAGCACCACTGATTATAAAAACTCATGAAGCCAGGCCCCTCTGGCCTTAAAAGACAAATGTTGTGGGGATTCATCTTCCCAGTGTGGGCCCTCCCATGCCTGGGGAGCCCCGTACGGGGGTCCACTTGTCTTCCATCTCCATGTCTCTGGTGACCCTCCCTCCTATGGATATACCCATGGGTATGTTTGTCTCTTGACCATCTCTGCCTTTCCTACTCTTCAATGTGGTCTCTTCTCTACATTTAACCATGTAAAGTCTGTTCTGCCACTCTTTATGTTGTTTTCTGGTTTATTTACATTGATGTGGGTGTTATCTAATGATATCCATGGGCCTAGGTGAGCCCAGATTCCTCCTACACTGCCATCTTGTCCAGAACTCCTAGTTAGTACTCTTTTTATTAAATATAAATGGAACAGTATGGGAAACTTGTGTATTAGTTTTCTGTTGTAACAAATTACTACCTAAGTAGTGACTTAAACAACACAAATGTATCATCTTAAAGTCTGTAGGTCAGAAGCCCAATGTGGGTCTCACTGGGCTAAAATCACTGTGAACAGGGCTCCATTTCTTTCTGGAGGCTCTAGGGAAGGATCCATTTCCTTGACTATTTGGTTTATTGGAAGAACACAATTCCTTGTATTTGTAGTTCTGAGGCCCCATTTTCTTACTGTCAGCAGAGGTCCATTTCCAGCTCCTAAAGGCCAGCCACATTCCTTGGGTGAATCCCGCATACTGCTCCTTCATAACCAGCAATGGTAAACCAAATGCCTCTCACACTTCAGATCTCCCCTCCTTCTATCATCACACCTCTCTGGTCCACTCCTCTTTTTTCATCTTCCACTGTTAAGGACATGCATGATTAGATTAGTCCCACCCAGATAATCCTGAATAATCTCTCCATCTCAAATTTTTTAACCTTAATCACGTCTGCAACGTTTCTTTTGCCATGTAACACTACATATACACACATTCTGGGGGTTGGGAGATAGAAAAATTTAGGGAACAACTTTCTGACCGTCATAACCTAACTGACATGGATGTGGGAAAAGAAGCACCAGACCATGATCGTCTCTGAGAGAAAAGCTTCAGTGCCTCAAGAGAGAGTATAGTAGGTAAATTTGAAAGAGAGGAGAGTACAGGAAACAGGGTCCTACCTCAGATGGAAAGCAAAGGTAGAGAAGAAAGTTGCCTCAGGGACTTTTAGTAGCACAGTCCTCAGAAAGAAGTGTCCAAGGCTAATTGTGTCTTCCCTGGAAACCTACATTAGAGATGCATGTGCATTCTTATAAAAATAAACCTTGAACTGGAACCCCCTTCACAGAAACAGTAAGCTTTGAGGAAGTTTATGAAGGCACATGTGTTTTAAATTGTCCCATCCCTACCCCTCACTGGAACACCTAGCATAATCTCACTTAATATCACTGTCTAGACAATTGTTTACATAGACCTCTGGAAACGAGGAGTTGAAATTGGAAAATGCCTTACAATGGACATAAAATAGCACATTGAAATCCCCCCCTAAAGATTACAGTTTACCTAAAATTTGCAGACTGCATTTCTAAACTGTAACTTTGAATAATTGTCAAGTCTCTATAATTATAATAGTAATGTAGTTGTAGGCACATTTCTTCCCACTCAGAAGTGGATGTGAAAGGATTTTTTGTGCACTTGTTTCTCATTTATATAGATTTCAAATTTCACACCAGTACAAGGATGGAATTTCTAGTTTTTTGGGTTTTTTTCAATTTTTTTTTAACGTTTATTTATTTTTGAGACAGAGACAAAGCATGAACGGGGGAGGGTCAGAGAGAGGGAGACACAGAATCTGAAACAGGCTCCAGGCTCCAAGCTGTCAGCACAGAGCCCGAAGCGGGGCTCGAACTCATGGACCACGAGATCATGACCTGAGCTAAAGTCGAACGCCTAACTGACTGAGCCACCCAGGCGCCCTGGAATTTCTAGTTTTAACTGGATCATATTCCATTCTTCTAAAATCCTCAAACTCAATTCTGCAGCCAGTTACAAGCAAAATATCTTACCGGTATAAAGATTTTAAGTGCTTACAACTCAAATTTAAGCTTCAGGCCTCTAGTGTTAAATGTCTGTAATTTATGCCAAGTGTCAGAATCATTGTAATGAGAAACAGGGAACAGTGAGACATAGTGCCATTGTTACATGTCATCTGTAGAGTATCAAAAATATCTTCAATGTCAGTGTTAATGCTATAATTGTAGGGGCCATTGGTGACATGTTAGAGTCAATACTTTAATCTGAAGAGGCCATCATCATTAATCGGTTGTACTCACTGGCTGAGAAATGGCTCCATTTTTGTAGCTTATAAAATCAAAGTGGTTTTGTGGTCTTTGTGTAAGTTCTAAGTCTTTCTTTTCAAAGCTATTGACTAAGCCTTATTTTCATGGTGAGTTCAGCATGAAAGCAGAAGCAAGAGTAATTTCATACTCTTCATGACTTTTTTCTTTAATACTTAAACAGGAATTATTGCTTTTTAAAGGACCCTTTGGTTTTATATTAAAATTTGTTAAGCTCAAACATTAGTACTTCATTAAACTGTTTTTGAGTTTTCTAATATAATAAGATCTAATGGCTTAATTTAATTAAGCAAACATAACATTTAGCAGGCATGCTGTATTTTCTCCAAACTACCGATTTTCAATCTTTAAATTCTTGAGGGATAAGAGTGTTCTGCATTCAGATCTTTTACCACATAAGATCTTGCACCATGTAATTAAAACATTTGCATTTGTTTCCAGATAAACTACCTGATTTAGGCCTACCTTTTTCCCATGATAATAGAGATGTAAATTGAAAGAAAGCATTCAAGAACTAGTGAAAATCTGAAATAGCCCCTATGGAGATTTGAAAAGGGGATCAATTAGGAATAAATAAAAGGATTTGCGATTAGAGAACAGGTTGCAAAAGTTACAACTCCTACAATTGTAGCAGAGCCAATAGGTAAGACTGTGGGATATATTTTCCCCCTCAAAGCAGTGCTCAATATTACAATAACATGATAAAAACAAGGGGATAGATGCAAGGGGTATATGAATAAACAGTACTTGATGATCTGTTGGAGTAAGAACCAGGGCTCTCTAAGATGACTCCACGGTTTCAAGCCTGGGAAATTGTGGATAGTAATGCTTTCTTCACATAGAAATCACAAAACACGATGAAACCGTGGTAAGATGGAGAAGAGAGTTCGCTTTCAGTCTCTTGAGGTCATGTTACTTGAGAGACTTCCAGGTGGAGAGACTATGAAATGCAGGCATTCAAAATCAAAATAAAATGAAATTTATTCAGTTTTGTTTTCTAGTTGTCGAGTAAACTGGGCCTTGGCAAAGAACCTTTGTTTCTTTAGGAATCATATGGTTCATCCTAGATGAGGAAAAATAAAAGAAAATTATCTTATAGTTCAGTTATGACACATTCTCAAGGGAATGATGTTGACAGTTCTGTAATCACACGGTCTGAAGCAATTTCCAGAAGATTATTAAATATACAGGGTTTGATGGAGGATCTAGACTGTTTCCTGTCTAACTCCCAAAAATATATGATATATGGAACTCACTCAACTGTGTTCAACTGTGGAGACTGTTAACAGCTACTTAACGTATTTTTATTTTTCTAATGGGGAGGAAAAACATACATGAAGAAGAGGTATGTCTTCCTATTGGCCAACTCAATTATTCCTCGTTTTTTAAACATTTGTCCTATTGTTTTTTAAACATTTGAATAGGTTGTCACCTGTGAAATCAGGTGGAGAAAAAGTTTATAATACTAATAGAGATTATACTAATATTTTTTGCAATGCTAGTATACCAAATACATTCAAATTCTGTATATTTTAGGCTTTAAGGGTGATAATTTTACCTGAAAATATCAGACAAAAGCAAAAACTATCTATAAAACCATTCTTTCTGAGAAAGATATAAAGTAAGAAGTTTATCTGCAGTTCCTTTCCCAGAAGTGACCACAAATAACAATTCTTGTTATTGTTTCACTTCTTGGAAACAAACTCAGTAGGGTGAAGGAAAGTGATCCTCTGCAGAATGATGGAAGTACTGTGTAAGAAGTAACAAGCAAATGTAGGAAAAGTGAATATGAAAGACTACCAACTGTTTAAAGCAACAATGTTAACAAAGCACTGTGGTGTGGATAATATATCTGACGGTAAAATATGTAACAAAAAGGAAAATCTGCTAGAGGAGTGAAATAGAGTTAAAAAAAAATGTTTTACATTATACTGGACTTAGTCTAATTTAAGGTACATGGTAATAAGTTATGGATGCCTTTTGTAATTTCTGAAGGAACCAGGAAAAGAATGATAATTAAAGCCATAACAAGTCAAGGGCACCTGGATGGCTCAGTCAATTGAGCCTCTGACTCTTGGTTTTAGCTCATGTCATGATCCCAGTGTCATAATTAAGATTAGCCCTCTCTCACTCTCTGCCCCTCCCTGACGTGTGTGTGTGTGTGTGTGTGTGTGTGTGTTTTCTTTCTAAAAACAACAACAAAAAAAGCCATAACAAATCAGATAACAAGAGATACACTAAAATAAGTAAAAATATGCAATTAATCAATACAAAAATCAAGAAAAGGTAAATAAAAGGGCAAATAAAAGATACTGTAAATGGGAAAAAAATGAGCAAGATTTTATACTCCAGCCCATATATATACACATATATACACACATAGACATATATGTGTCTATGTAAACATGCTATGCAAGCAAAAACAAAGCTAGTTTGGCTATCCTAATATACTATAGATTATTATATTTTTAATTTATATTAACATGTAATATTACTATAGCACAAATAGACTTAAGGATAAAAGTAACAGAGATAAATAGGGATATTTCATAATGATAGTTAACTTAGTAGGAATATATAACATTAATAAATTTATATAAGCTTAATAATATAGCTTTAAGATACATAAACCAAAAGTGACACACCTAAAATAAGAAATCAGTAAATCCACAACATAAGTGGGAGATTTTTAAACATTTCTCTTAGTAAGTTATAGAAAAAGGAGACAGTTACAGCACATTTAAACATCATAATTAACCAATTTGACCTGATTGAGAGTATATCCAACAAACTGCAGAAGTGTACATAAAACATTTATCAAAAACATTTATCAAAAATATTTATTAAAAACATAAAACATTTATCAAAATATCCTGGACTATTAATCATGTCTCAACACATTCCAGAGGTTGAAAATAGGACAGTGTATGTTCTGTGAATACTGTGGTATTAAATCAGGGCTCAAAAAGGAAAAAATAACTAGAAAATATCCACATTTGTGTAAATGAATCAGAACACTTCGTTTTTTTATACACGATACATCTTTTAATATAGTCATATATGTATATATTATATATGTAATTTAAACAATTGTTTAATGTTTATTTATTTATTTTTATTTTTTAATATGAAATTTATTGTCACATTGGTTTCCATACAACACCCAGTGCTCATCCCAAAAGGTGCCCTCCTCAATACCCATCACCTACCCTACCCTCCCTCCCACCCCCCATCAATCCTCAGTTTGTTCTCAGTTTTTAAGTCTCTTATGCTTTGGCTCTCTCCCTCTCTAACCTCTTTTTTTTTTTTTCTTCCCCTCCCCCATGGACTTCTGTTAAGTTTCTCAGGATCCACATAAGAGTGAAAACATATGGTATCTGTCTTTCTCTGTATGACTTATTTCACTTAACATAACACTCTCCAGTTCCATCCACATTGCTACAAAGGGCCGTATTTCATTCTTTCTCATGGCCATGTAGTATTCCACTGTCTATATAAACCACAATTTCTTTATCCATTCGTCAGCTGACAGACATTTAGGCTCTTTCCATAATTTGGCTATTGTTGAGAGTGCTACTATAAACATTGGGTACAAGTGCCCCTGTGCATCAGCACTCCTATATCCCTTGGGTAAATTCCTAGCAGTGCTATTGGTGGGTCATAGGGTAGGTCTATTTTTAATTTTTTGAGGAAACTCCACACTGTTTTCCAGAGCAGCTGCACCAGTTTGCGTTCCCACCAACAGTGCAAGAGGGTTCCCGTTTCTCCACATCCTCTAGCATCTATAGTCTCCTGATTTGTTCATTTTAGCCATTCTGACTGGCATGAGGTGGTATCTCAGTGTGGTTTTGATTTGTATTTCCCTGATGAGAAGCAACATTGAGCATCTTTTCATGTGCCTTTTGGCCATCTGGATGTCTTCTTTAGAGAAGTGTCTATTCATGTTTTCTGCCCATTTCTTCACTGAATTATTGTTTTTTCGGGTATGGAGTTTGGTGAACTCTTTATAGATTTTGGATACTAGCCCTTTGTCCGATGTGTCATTTGCAAATATCTTTTCCCATTCTGTTGGTTGCCTTTTAGTTTTGTTGGTTGTTTCCTTTGCTGTGCAGAAGCTTTTTACCTTCATGAGGTCCCAATAGTTCATTTTTGCTTTTAATTCCCTTGCCCTTAGGGATGTGTCAAGTAAGAAATTGCTGCGGCTGAGGACAGAGAAGTTTTTTCCCTGCTTTCTCCTCTAGGGTTTTGATGGTTTCCTGTCTCACATTCAGGTCCTTTATCTATTTTGAGTTTATCTTTGTGAATGGTGTAAGAAAGTGGTCTAGTTGTATTCTTCTGCATGTTGCTGTCCAGTTCTCCCAGCACCATTTGTTAAAGAGACTGTCTTCTTTCCATTGGATATTCTTTCCTGCTTTGTCAATGACTAGTTGGCCATACTTTTGTGGGTCTAGTTCTGAGGTTTCTATTTTATTCCATTGGTCTATGTGTCTGTTTTTGTGCCAATACCATGCTGTCTTGATGATCACAGCTTTGTAGTAGAGGCTAAAGTCTGGGATTGTGATGCCTCCTGCTTTGGTCTTCTTCTTCAAAATTACTTTGGCTATCAGGGCCTTTTGTGGTTCCATACAAATTTTAGGATTGCTTTTCTAGCTTCAAGAAGAATGCTGGTGCAATTTTGATTTGGATTGCGTTGAATGTATAGATAGCTTTGGGTAGTATTGACATTTTGACAATATTTATTCTTCCAATCCATGAGCACGGAATGTTTTTCCATTTCTTTATATCTTCTTCAATTTCCTTCATAAGCTTTCTATAGTTTTCAGCATACAGATCTTTTACATCTTTGGTTAGATTTATTCCTAGGTATTTTCTGCTTCTTGGTGCAATTGTGAATGGGATCAGTTTCTTTATTTGTCTTTCTGTTGCTTCATTGTTAGTGTATAAGAATGCAACTGATTTCTGTACATTGATTTTGTATCCTGCGACTTTGCTGAATTCATGTATCAGTTCTAGCAGACTTTTGGTGGAGTCTATCCTATTTTCCATGTATAATATCATGTCATCTGCAAAAAGTGAAAGCTTGACTTTGTCTTTGCCAATTTTGATGCCTTTGATTTCTTTTTGTTGTCTGATTGCTGATGCTAGAACTTCCAACACTACGTTAAACAACAGCGGTGAGAGTGGGCATCCCTGTCGTGTTCCTGATCTCAGGGAAAAAGCTCTCAGTTTTTCCCCGTTGAGGATGATGTTAGCTGTGGGCTTTTCATAAATGGCTTTTATGATCTTTAAGTATGTTCCTTCTATCCCGACTTTCTCAAGGGTTTTTATTAAGAAAGGGTGCTGAATTTTGTCAAATGCCTTTTCTGCATCGATTGACAGGATCATATGGTTCTTCTCTTTTGTTTTATTAATGTGATGTATCACATTGATTGATTTGCGAATGTTGAACCAGCCCTGCATCCCAGGAATGAATCCCACTTGATCATGGTGAATAATTCTTTTTATATGCTGTTGAATTCGATTTGCTAGTATCTTATTGAGAATTTTTGCATCCATATTCATCAGAGATATTGGCCTGTAGTTCTCTTTTTTTACTGGGTCTCTGTCTGGTTTAGGAATCAAAGTAATACTGGCTTCATAGAATGAGTCTGGAAGTTTTCCTTCCCTTTCTATTTCTTGGAATAGCTTGAGAAGGATAGGTATTATCTCTGCTTTAAACGCCTGGTAGAAGTCCCCTGGGAAACGATCTGGTCCTGGACTCTTATTTGTTGGGAGATTTTTGATGACTGATTCAATTTCTTTGCTGGTTATGGGTCTGTTCAAGCTTTCTATTTCCTCCTGATTGAGTTTTGGAAGAGTGTGGGCGTTTAGGACTTTGTCCATTTCTTCCAGGTTGTCCAGTTTGTTTGCATATAATTTTTCATAGTATTCCCTGATAATTGCTTGTATCTCTGAGGGATTGGTTGTAATAATTCCATTTTCATTCATGATTTTATCTATTTGGGTCGTCTCCCTTTTCTTTTTGAGAAGCCTGGCTAGAGGTTTGTCAATTTTGTTTATTTTTTCAAAAAACCAACTCTTGGTTTCGTTGATCTGCTCTACAGTTTTTTTAGATTCTATATTCTTTATTTCTGCTCTGATCTTTATTATTTCTCTTCTTCTGCTGGGTTTAGGCTGCCTTTGCTGTTCTGCTTCTATTTCCTTTAGGTGTGCTGTTAGATTTTGTATTTGGGATTTTTCTTGTTTCTTGAGATAGGCCTGGATTGCAATGTATTTTCCTCTCAGGACTGCCTTCGCTGCATCCTAAAGCGTTTGGATTGTTGTATTTTCATTTTCATTTGTTTCCATATATTTCTTAATTTCTTCTCTAATTGCCGGGTGGACCCACTCTTTCTTTAGTAGGGTGTTCTTTAACCTCCATGCTTTTGGAGGTTTTCCAGACTTTTTCTTGTGGTTGATTTCAAGCTTCATAGCACTGTGGTCTGAAAGTATGCATGGTATGAATCAGAACACTTCTAACTAACCTAAGCTTGAAATGAAAAGTCAATCATGAGGGCATGAGAAAATACTTCGAATTCAATGGTAATGAAAATATAGATTATCAAACTGTTCAGTACGCAGCCAAAGTAATAAAAAAATGGGAAACTCCCGTTGATAGAAACTACCATTCTATAGTACTGGGATGCACTAGTACAAGATGCACTTCAAGATAAGAATGTGACAGATGATGTGCCTTCAGGCACCGTTTAAAATTTTTATTTATGTATTTATTTATTTATTTATTTTTATAGAGAAAGAGCCAGAGAGAGAAAGAAAGTCCATGCCCATGGGGGGTGGGGTAAAAAGGGAGAAGAGTGAGAATCCCAAGCAGGCTCTGTGGTCAGTGCAGAGCCCAACACAGGGCTCGATTCCATGACCCTGAGATCATAACCTGAGCCGAAATCAAGAGTCAGATGTTTAACCGACTGAGCCACCCAGGTGCCACCAGACACCTTTTGGTGCCAGCTTGGAGGCAAGCATCTTGAGGAAATATTCCTCAGATCCCCTTTAGAGGAAAAATTAATATCATTTCCCCTTTGTTTCATGGTGAAGACCGTTTTCTGGCATTTGGCTGAGTCTTCTACCTTACCTTCCCATCAGGTTATTAACTTTGTCACAAGAAATTGAATTATAAAATTTAGAACCTTGCCTAATACGTATTTTGCAACATAAAATCAAATCACCTATATCAACAGAATAAAAGTCAATACTAAATTTCAGATGCCTACCGTTTAAAGACTGAAACTGATATGATTTCAAACAGAGACAATAATATGTAAAGCTGACCTCCAATCATAGTGCTTAGATGGCTCTCTGAAGATTTCCAATACCCTCTCTGGACAGATGCTGGGTGCTCTGGAGAATTAATCAGCCAAGAACCAAATGTATTGGTCATTTGAGCCAAGCTGCCTCATAGATTGCTGGCATTTGAACAAAAGAGGTAGCTGGCAAGATTACAAAATTACTCTGTTCCATTTTTATAAATTTAGCCAGAAAGGCTCACTGGCTTTTAAAGAAGTAAGAAGATTAAGATATTTCAAGACACACAGAAATCAACTGAGAAACGTGGAAAAAAATTCTCTATGTTCAACCAGGAATAAAAAACATCACAATTAGTACAAGCATGCTAAATTATCCTTAATCATTAAAATTAACTTATATGATACATTCTTTCCATTTTGTGTCTTTCAAATTACTTTAATTTTAATTAGCACCAGTATTATTTTTCTCTTAATCACTTTCATGAAAATGAGAGTTATCTCTAAAAGTCTGTTACATTGGGTTCTCTTAAATCCCCAATCATATTTCATGTGTTAGGCAAATATTAACTTGATTGATAAATATCAGATAATCCTTGTTTTCCTCTGCATTTTAGAGGATTTCAGAGAGTTTCCAGATACTGGTGTTATTTTCTTCTTAATATGAGTTTCTATTTAAATAATTTGGAAACTAATGTGTGTATTGGGTTTGTTGTCCCCAAATATTCATACTATATAAATTGCATATCTTAGGTGTGGCAATATTTTCTGGATAGCAAATGCCAGGTTATCGCCTCACATACAAAAGAAATATCATGCTTAAACTAGTGTTTTTCTGAAGCTGGTTCTGAATCCACTTGCACTTGGTACAAATACTGGCACTTATATTCTACCCCAGGCCTCCTGAACAAAAAGCAGGTGGAGAAGCAGGAACCCGTATTTTTAATAAGCTCCACAGGTGAATTTTCATGTACACTCGAGTGTGTAAGAATACTGGGGACAGAAATAAAGAATACAACATTTTAATTTTTTATAAATTATTTCCTTTTTAAAAAATAGAGTGAACTGACAAATTCAGTGTCTAGAGGGGGGATTTTTTTTAAATGGAATCTATTTATAAAAAATTTGGAACACCATCTAAGCTCTCTCATAGAACCAGAATGGGTTTAATTAATAATATTCTGATAAACAGTGTAGGTTGCTCAGAATTTGGGGAGAGAGAGAAAAATAAGAGAGTAAATGGACAGAATTGCAGAATGATTAGTATTCTTGTCATTTCAAGAAAAAAAAATAGCTTCTCGGCCATTATGAGAATTAAAAATTAAAGCTGTTCTGCGCATACACCATTCCTGGTTACTCTGGAAATAGGACCTTCACCTTATTAAAATAACCTAATAATAAAACCGCGTGCAAAGATAGTAAATGAAATTGAGAGGAGGAACCTCACTTATTCTAGGTAGGCTGTTTGAAAAAACAGTGATGAGACCAGGCCAAAATGAGGGCTTGTGAGGAAGAGTAGGAGTGATGTACAAAACAGTTAACTTGAGTCTGCATACCTAAGAAAGAGAGAGACTTTCATTCCATGTATTACTCAGTTGTTATTTAACGATGATCTAGTAGGTTTTGGCATTAAGTAATCCATTATGTCCCAATATATTCATGCTCTCTTTCTTGGTTAATTCACTGGCCTCTCAACTTGAGAGAGCTAAGATCAGAGACAACAGACTCAGAAAAGATGAGCCCAGGCACCTTGTTGCTTTAAATGGTTCTTCTCCCTACTCTTAGGACCCAGGAGTAAGGAGCTGTCCAAAATATAAACACTAGTCCTGTCATTCAGGTGGATAGCCTTTATTACCATATTTTATTTTCTGCACAGATTTTAAAAATCAAAATAATACATGTACATTTTAAAAGTCTATAGCAAAAAACAATTGACACTTTCCTCACTTCTTCCTATTTCCAAATCCCTCTCCTCTAAATTTTGTAGCTACTTTTTCTGTAGTTATAAATAAGAGGGTTATTCTCCAACTTTTTGAATTACCAATTTAAGACATTAAAAATTCCCTTGTATTATGTAAGAAGAGGCTTTAGACTTTCCCTTATTTGTTCTTTTAAATGCCAGCCTCTCTTCCTCTTCTGCTATGCCTTGGGTGTCCTTGTGTATAGAGCCTCTAGTTCAATTCCGTCACCAAATAAACGTTTATTCTCTTTCAGGGAGTGAGAGAGACAGCTGTATGGCTGTAAAAGATTGGGAAGGAGCCCTGAGATTCTTACAAAGACTTGTAGTTTATCTTTTCCGTTTTTTACCTTTACCATACCTGGTCCTCTAGTGCAAGAACCCTTCCACTGAGAACTCTCTTGCTTGCCTTTGGCATTCCTTTCCATCACTTATCTACTTTCCAACTTCTAAAACCATGTTGGCATCTCCTGTCTGACTTTTTTATTTTATTTTTTTGTTTAAACCATATTTATTTATTTTTTTACTCCCACTTGGATAGGTTTCAGAAAGAAGCAAAGATAAATGCATATGTACAGTGCCCTATGTTTAACCCCACATCTCCTGAATGGATCATATAAACCCTTTCTTGCTTCCCTGGATCACTTCTGTATAAACAAAGTCATCAGCCTTTGTTTTGTGCTGGTTTAGTTTAATTTTGTGGACAATATTCTTACCACTTTAATTCTGAGAATACAATGAGAGTACAGTAAAATAGGCACTCTCCTCCATTGGTCATGATCACTCGTACAACCTTTTGGAAAACAATTTAGTGGTATATATTTAAAAGCCTTTACAATTTTAAAGCTCTTGGGCCCAGTAAAATTCAATCTATTCTAAGGAAACAATCTTAAATGCAGGAATAAGAAAATTATACAAGAAGATACTTATGGTGCACTCATTATAAGAGAATAAAACAGATAATAATCTATTAGTAAGAAAACGGCTAAGGAAAGGTATAAATACCTAAGAGAATGGTATACAGATATTTAAGCAATAAAGATGGAAATGGGGCTGACGGCCCACTCAAAAAAGTTGTAGGCTCAGAGAGAAAGGACTTTTTAGAGATAGAACAAAACCTGGTAAAAATGCTCACTGAGGATATATTTATACATTGTTAGTATGTTGGAGTTGAAAAATCAGCTATCAGTGGTCAGTAAGTCTTGGACAACACTTATTAAGCATTTAAAATACCTTCTAATTCTAAGAATTGATTGTTAGAAAATTATAAGCTGTGATTTACAAAACAGAATCCAAATATTTGAAGAAACACAAGTCAGTTTCGTTCAAAAGGACTTAGGGTATATTGAAATCAGCATAACTTATGTTTATAGCAGTACTAAATAGCTTCTGAATGTCTAGTTTGATAATGATGCATGAATATCTTACTCCAGGGGCCAGTGCAACTAATTGCTTTGAAAGATTGGTGTTTTAAATTTATGCCAGGATTCTCTTTCTTGAGGAGTACAAACCACCTCATAAAAATTCAACCCATTTGTTCACATTATTTCCAGTTGATACAGGTATGAAGCAAATTGTTTCCCAAACTTATAACTGGTCAGCTATAAAGAATATTTGGCATTGTGTTGAAATCTATACTGTAGAATCCAACTCTCCTGTACCCTAAGTCAACTGTTCTTTGTACTCGCCTTCACTGTCATTTCGTTAGATTGAAGAAGCTTCCCTCAAGGATGACCAACTATAATGCAGAGGAGATTAACCTCTCACTTCCTGATGATGATTTTGAAGTATTAAAAAGCTACAGTGAGCCTGAAGCAAGTGAGAACATTAATGATCAATTATGTTTGAACAAAGTTTATGATTGAAATTCAATGACTGAAACAATTGTGACAACATTACTCTAATAATCAGAATGGCTTAATGGCCTATGTTGAAATGGAGTATCACTATATATAATTTATATCATCTTATAAGCACTGAGAAAATAACTAACTTGAGATATTTTATGCTATTTGCAAGGATTGTTTATTTAAAATGTGTTAAAAGGAAATCCATCCCTCTAGATTCTACTGACTACTTTAGTCAAACTAATCACATGTAGTTCACTGCCTAAGATGAAAATTTGACCCATAATTAATATTGTGTCTTTACTGATTCTCCAATGTAGACAGAATTCCATCTTAATGACTATTATCATAGCCTTTCATTCTATGCAATGACTATTTCCATTTTCCCAATAAAAGACTCTAGTAATGCTACTTTGGTGCTATAAATATAATATAGTCTATTAAAAGAAAGCCTTATAGGGGCACCTGGGTGGCTCAGTCAATTGAGCATCCAACTCTTGATTTCTACTCAGGTCATGATCCCAGGTCATGGGATTGAGCCCCGCATCAGACTCCATGCTGAGCACAAGGCTTGCTTGAGATTCGCTCTCTCTCTCTTCCTCTCTCCTCTGCTCATCCTCTCTCTCTCTCTCCCTAAAAAAACCAAAAAACAAAATACCTTATAAACCTTATAAATATATATATGTATGATTTTAAGTCCCTATCTATGAATCCATTTAAAATACTATCCTTTTGGTTCATTGCATGTCAGGGTAATGACTTTCTATGAATTTATGTTTAAGTGCATTTAATATTAATATTTAATGTTAAAGTGCATTATGATTTTTTAAGTAGCAAGTGTTACTGTACCATGAGGGATAGAGATGGAATTATACTAGGAACTTGGGCCGTGAATAGATTCTCTTCCTTTAGTCATGCATGCTAGTGGCAATATGACAGTCATCTTCCTTAGACCCTGTCATGTAGTGATTTGGGAAAAAAAAAAAAAAAAAAAGGAAAGAATTGTGTAACCTTGGATAACCCCAAGGCTTACCAGAAATGAGTCATGTACCTTAATGAAATGTCAGGTCCTTGTGATAAGGTGGAGAAATGGAAACAAAACTGCACTGAGAATAAGATTTAAGTCAGTGATTCTACCGTGCTACTAGCTGTCAAATTTCCATAGGAAGAGCTCTTCTTAACAGGAAAAATAAAATGTCTGTACTCACAAATCATCAATACAGCATTTTGAATACACCAATTTTATTGGAAATATATTCAAATACATTTGCTCTCTTCCTTCAAGACTGTAATCAAATAATCAACTCTTGGTTAGATTTTTTTTTCTTGATATATTACTTCTCCCCAATAGATTGTTGCTCAGATTTCAGGATCCCAGTGGTATTTTGTACTTAATTAATTTTCAGCAAGTAGTTCACTATTGTGTATTATTTAAAAAAAAATTTAATGTTTATTCATTGTTAAGAGGCAGAGAGAGACAGAGTGTAAGTGGGGGAGGGGCAGAGAGAGAGGGAGACACAGAATCTGAAGCAGGCTCCAGGCTCTGAGCTGTCAGCACAGACCCCAATGCGGGGCTGGAACTCTTGGATGGCGAGATCATGACCTGAGCTGAAGTTGGATGCTTAACGGACTAAACCACCCAAGCATCCCACTATTGTGTAATAATTTGTGCTCGTGTCTATTTCTTCCACTAAACCAGGAGTTTTTTAATGTCTGGAACTATCTAACTTATCTTTAGATTCCAAGTAAGAATCACAGTGCTATATACACAGTTCTAAATAAATGTTTAAAAATAATAATTTTGGAGGGTGACTGTATGGGTCAGTCTGTTAAGTGTCTGACTCTTGATTTTGGCTCAGGTCATGATCTCAGGGTTTGTGAGTTCAAGCCCCGCATCGGTCTCCATGCTGGCAGTGCAGAGCCTGCTTGGGATTCATTCTTTCTCTCTCTCTCTCTCTCCTCTCTCTGCCCCTCCCCTGCTCACTCTCTGTCTCAAAATAAATAAATAAAAAATAAAATCAACATTTAAAAGAAAGTTTAAAATGATAATTTTTTTATCAGCAAATATTTACCAAGTCATGTGCCAAGAACAATGGTAGGCATGGGGGGATTCTAAGTACAAAATTTAAAGTCCTTTATGGAATTTACATATTAATGTAAGATGAAATACAATACATAAATATATATTCATATATGCTATGTATAATCTTTTTATATTATATCAGTAGAATTTACTGTTTCTTCCAACCACAACCTGGTGATAGGAAGTTAGGCCCTGGAACTCCTTCTCAAAGCAGTTACTTTAGAAAGCTTGCAACCATAAATCCTTTCTCTGCCTCCTAGAGATGTAAATCTCCTACCACCCAGAACTGTATTCTTAAGGATCTGAGAACTAGTGTCTCTTTGAAGTGCAAACATTCCAGGAGGTAATTCTCCACATTCTGCTCCTAGTCTTTGCGGGAGGGAAAGGACCCAACTTTGTTAGATGCCTGGCTTTAACTTGCAACACTTGTCTCCAGTTATGAAGTTACGGCCATTTGTGTCTCCTCTGGATAAACTCCAACTAACAAAGCCATATGTCTTAGTCACAGGGACCCAACACCGTTTGTTACCCTGAGTGCCTTTGCCTCAGCATACCTCAGCCTTTAAAAAGTCTCCTGCCTTTTGTTTCATGAAGCTGAGCTCAGTTCACACTGGACCCTCTTCCCTATAGCAATAGTCATCACTGAATAGCATCTATCCTCAGAACTATTGTGTCTGGCTTTATCTTTGACAAATGGAGAATGATCTGTTAGGCAGAGGGACAAGGTCTCAGGTTGAAATTTGCTTGCTACTTTTGAGGAACACAAGGGAGTCAGGGACACTAAATCAAAGTGAAAGAGGGGAAGTGGTGGGAATGAGCTCAGAGTTGTCCTGGGCCATATGCTGTGGGTAGAACTTCGGATCATACATGAGTGCGATAGAAAGCCATTGGAGGAAATTAAACAGGGAATATTATGATCTAACTTACTTTACAAAAATTACTCTGGCTGAAGAATGGAGAGAAGACTGGTGGCAAGCTGAGGACAAAAATGGAGGAAGTAAGGCCAATTAGGAGGTGGTAGCAAAGTCCAGAAGAGAAATAGCGTGGATTGGACCAGGATGGTGACGGTGATGGAGGTGTTGAGAAGTAGTTGGCCTCTGTATAGAATCTGGAAGAAAAGCTGACAGAATTTGCTATTGGATTGGATTTGGGAGGTTAGAGAAAAAAAAATCATTCCTACATGAATAATAAGCAATTGATTGAGCAGGAAAAATAAATATGCATATTCTCCCAGTTAAATCATTAAAGGTCACTCTTTTAGAAGTAGCAAAATCTCACCTTTCATGCAATCTCTAATTTGTAATATTTGGCAAATAAAGTATCTACCAAAATTTATCAGAAGATTTTGAATTTCAGTGCATGTCCTCTACTATTTTCAGAACAGTTAGATTTAATGTCCATCTACTAGACAGCCAGGTTTTTGTAAGCATGTCTACCTGGTCAGGTTTGGAAAGTGTTCCATGCCTGTCTTTCATACTTTTTTGATAAAGATGAAATCAAGACATGTCATCCACCGGCCATACCTGTGGTCCTTTTGGTGCCAGCTGGGCTAATTGCCATCATCTTACTAATGATTTATGCATGAGTATTTTTTACACCTTTCAGGCATTTAAATTCTGCATTAGAGGTAACTTGATGTGCATGCTTTTGACCCATATTCAAAAAATAGTCCATAGTAAAAACAGCTATTCTGCTGTACTTAATTTGGGGGAAAAAATTATAACTTCTTAAAACCATGGTGGAAATTTCTCTGATAGCAATAAACAAGTGCCTCACTCAATGATTTTGCTCACCTTCACTAGTCATTACAGATGATAATTTGAATACTGAAGGCTTACACAATTCGAAAAGAATAATACTAAATATACCCAGGAGAGACCACTTAAAAGCATTTCTACAAGCAAGAATTTTGTAAAGCCTTTGTATTGAATATGGAAAATGTAAACTTTAGAAAAAGGCTTAAAAAAGATCTTGGGGTTCAAATGAAATCCCTTGTCTAAAATATTATCCCAAATAAAACCATTTAAAAAGCAATAATCTGGGAACCTATTTGAGCTTCATTTGGGATCCAGGATAGTACCATTCATTCATACATTCACTGAACTTGTACGGAGATCCTACTATATGCCGTCCCTAGTGTTGCACACTGGATAAATCGGTTTGTTCCCTAAAGTGTTCATAACTACTGTCCTAGCTCCCCGTAGAAACCTCATCCTCTCAGCCTACTGACAAAACCTGGCCTTAGCTTAATTACTTTCTCTATAGTGCTTATTTTTACTGTCTGAAGCAATTCACATTTACATTGAATCTAGACCCTGACCTCAGATTACTTTTGTGAACTAACAAATTCTTGATTTACTGCCGTGTAAATAGATTGTAGAAGAAATGATACTGAAATCTCATGTCTGCATTCCTCTCTCAGAGTGGACTAATATTTTAGTTAATTTAGAATAATTTTTAAAGATCATATGTATTTGTCTCTAGCTGATTAGTCACTTCAGAGATAGTGTATGTCATCTGCAAATGACTGTGGGACCACAGAAGGAGTATGGCTTCCAGGAATTTTTTTCAAAGCTATTTTAGAAGAATTTTGAAACCGCACTAAATCATTCTAAAATTAGCATGTCATAATATCCTTTAAAGGTTTAAGTAGTTCTCAAAAGTTGAAACTTCATCAGCACAGTACAGTACAGGATAAACTATTATGATCTCCCCTGAGTAAAAGAACTCTCTTATACATCAACTTTTTATCCTTCCGATTCAGACACTGTGGAAATTTCTCATTCACTTTGAAGCATACTTCTTTCAGAAGCAAATGTGAAGATTAAGATATAGAATTCCACTTGTCTTTATGTATATGATCCATCCAGAGTTATTTCAGGGTAAACATCCAGCATGGACTAAATTGTTTCCCAAACTGGAAAACACAGAGTCTCAGTTGTAGTCTTATTTATTATTTTCATGTCTTTGCTTTGACACAGGAATTTCTTCTCCTCCCTCTTTCTTTTCCTCCTTCTTCCTCTTCTTCTTCCACTTTATTCATCAATTCTAGGCTCCTGGGAGTATTGCTTTATAAAGTTGTACATAAAAGCTGAAATGAGTGGCTCAGTCACTTAAGCATTCAACTCTTGATTTCAGCTCAGGTAATAATCTCACGGTTCATGAGTTCAAGACCTGCATTGGGCTGACAGCACAGAGCCTGCCTGTGATTCTCTGTCTCTGTCTCTGTCTCTGTCTCTCTCTCTCTTTCTGCCCCTCCCCCACTTACTCTCTCTCTCTCTCAAAATAAATGAATAAACTTTAAAAAAGAAAACCTGAAATGAGAAGAAATAAGATATTGGAGGCAAAATGTATCTTTTATTCATTTCCCTATCTTCCTTGTAAGGAATGTTAGTAGTATCATTAAAATAATTGTGAACATTTTTTTTCAGGTCTTTATGAGATATTAAACATTTTGGTTTATAAATATTGAGGAAAAAAGTTAAAGATAACTTTAATCCAAATTATTGTCAAAATATCTTAACATAGATATGTTACATTTATAAAGTGTTTACTTGGTCAAACTACAATTACATATTGACTGTTTTTACCAAAAAAAATCCTATATAAGTTTTTACCTAATTTTTAAAATCAAAAATCCTATATAAGAAACTTATTTTTTTTCCAATTAAACTTAAGCAAAAAGCAACTGTAGAAAAGTGGTTACTGAAGGTAATGTCCATTTTTCTGTTTTCTTTCCATAACAGAAGATGTCATAATAAGTGCAACTAAGTGCAGGGTTTTAAGCAACCTCAATCCTTGAATGCATTAGTATGAACAACTTCTGTTTTAACTGTCTAAAAAGCACCAAAGAAAATGCTGCCACGAAAAAAAATCTAGATACTCATTATTACCTTTGCATTTTTATATGTAGCAGCCAACCTTATAAAATTGACAAAAGAGGAAAAAAGGAGAGGAAATAGACAACAGAAACTGACACAACAAGCAAATAACAGTAGTGCACACACATACACACACACATAAAATGATAATTAATTTTATCATGAACTTAAAGGACAAAAACGGATAATTTTCAGACAAGGACCGGAAACTATGTCAAGAATAAAATGGATATTCTCAAGTAACCACATTATATACATTGAAGATAATTAGAGAATTGGAAGGTAGACCAAAAGAAAGTACCCACACTCAATAACAGAAAGACAGCATGATGGAAAATAACAGAAAAGGTTCTGGAAAACATTCGCTTTGTGAAATGGTAGAACGAGTTAACACACAAGTATAATTAGAGTGCAAAAGGAACAAAGAAAGTGGTAACACTTGAAAGATAATTGCTGAGCTTTCAGAACTGTTGAAAGACATCTAGTTGGAGCCTCAAGAAATGCTGCAAATTCCAAGCAGGACAAATACAAATAGTGACACATAGAAAGATCATAAAGCTGAAGAATTAAAGACCAAGAGAAAATGTTAAAAGGCATGTTGCTTTCAAAGGAGTCTTACAGATTGCATATCAATAAAAATAATAGAAATCAGAAAACAATAAAATGATATCTTCAAATGGTAAAAGTAATTGACTGCAAAATTAGAATTTTATACCAAGCAAAAATATTGCTTAAAACAAAGACGAATTTAAATTTTTAGACAAACAAAAACTCAGATAATTCAGCATGACCTGATTAACATGAAAATATCGCAAAATGTTTTTAATGCAAAGGAAATGATAACAAGTTGTAGTAGAGAATTCAGGAAAGAATAAATGTAAACCCAAAGGGCAGATATGTGACAAAATATAAATTCAAATTGAGTATATTTTTTAAAACAGTAGAGAAAGTTAAAATAAACATAAAATTAAAATCCTCTGCAACAATGCGCAAAAGGTGGGAAAGGAATAAGTAGAGTTATTGTTCTAAAGACCATTCTTTGTCTGGGATGTAGGGCTGCCAACATTTCCTCAGAAAGTGATAAAGAATCGACAATCAGAGGAGAAAACTGGGATCATTTTCGAATTTTTGGAATGAGACTAATTCCAATTGGATTCGAAGGAAGGAAGGAAAGTAAAAGGAAAATAAAAGTGGAACAAATGGGAACCAAATTTAAAATGATATATATCAGTAACTGTGTTAAAATTACATTGAATAAATAATTCAAATTAAAGGGCAGCAATTGTCAAGCAAGAAATAGACAAAATCTATTCCAAACATATGCTGCTTACAGGAAGCACACCTTAAATCTAAGTACACTTGGAGTGCCTGGGTAGCTCAGCTGGTTGTTATGTGTCTGACTCTTGATACTAGCTCAGGTGATGACTTCATTGGTTGTGGGATCAAGCCCCTCCAGGCTCTGCACTGAGTACGGAGCCTGCTTGGGATTCTCTCTCTCTCTCTCTCTCTCTCTCTCTCTCTCAAAATAAATAAATAAATTTAAATATATATATGTATATATATATATTTATATATATACGCACACACATATGTACACTAAAAGGTTAAAAGTAAACAGATGGAAAAGTCATACCATTTAAGTGTTAACTAAATAAAATGGATAAAAGCTATACTACTATAACAAAAATTGTAATTTAAAGAAATTACTTGTAGGTAGAGAGAGCTATTTCATAATCAGAAAAGAGTCATCTACCAGGATGATATGACAATTGTAATGTGACACATCATATCAAGTATCCATCCAGTTGATATGTACCATATAATACAGTTTCAGAATATATAAAGGAAAAAAATGCACAGAAAATCAAGGACAAATAAAAATGCAGAAGTATACTGAAAGATTTTAAACATATATATATATTTTTAGTAACTAATCAAACTAAAATTAACATTACAAAGAGGCTAAACAGAATTTATAAATTAAACTAATTACATATATAGACTACTATAATCAACATCTCCAAATTAAATAATTTTAATTAATTTTATTTTTACAGCATATTTAGTTTCATAGCAAAACTGAGCAGAAGGTACTGAAGTTTCTCATTTACTCCCTGCCCATATGTGCATAGCCTCCCTCATTATCAACATCCCCCCACCGGAGTGGTACATTTGTTCCAACTGATGAACCTACATTGACTCATCATTATCACCCAAATTCCATAGTTTACATCATGGCTACTCTTGGTGGTATACATTCTATGGGTTTGGAGAATTGTATAGTGACATGTATCCACCCTTATAGTATCATATAGAATAATTTCACTGCCCTAAAAAACCTCTGTGCTCCACCTATTCATCACCTTCTCCCTTCCGGTCCCTGGAAACCAGATCTTTTTAATGTCTACATAGTTTTGCCATTTTTCAGAGTATCATATAGCTAGAATCCTATAGTATATAGTCTTTCAGACTGGCTGTTTTCAGTTAGTCTTATGAGTTAAATTTCCCCCATGTCTTTTTGTGACTTGATAGCTCAGTTCTCTTTTAGTACTGAATAATATTTCTTTATATTGATGTCCTACATTTTATTTATCCATTTATCTACTGAAGGACATCTTAGCTGCTTTCAGCTTTTGGCAGTTATGAACAAAACTGCTATAAATACCCATATGCAGGTTTTTGTATGGCCACAATCTTCAACTCCTGTGTGTATATATCAAGGAGCGCTATACCTAAATTGTATGAAAAGAATATGTTCAGTTTTGTAAGAAACCACCAAACTATCTTCCATAATGTCTGTACTATTTTGCATTCCCATCAGGAGTAAATGAGAGCTCCGTTGCTCCACATCCGTCCCAGCATTTGGTATTGTCAGGGTCCTGGAATATGGCCATTCTATTAGGTGTGTGGTAGTATCTCATGATTGTTTTCATTTGCATATTCCAATAACATATGAGATGAAGCATCTTTTCATATGCTTATTTGCTATCTGTATATCCTCTTCAATGGGGTGTCTATTAAGGTCTTTGACCTGTTTTTTCATTGTATTGTCTGTTTTCTCATTGTTGACTTCTAAGATTTCTTTGTAATTTTTGGATAACAGTCCCTTTTCAAATGTGTATTTTGCAAATATTTCTCCCAGTCTATGGCTTGTACTTCTATTCTCTTGACAGTGTCTTTTGCAAAGCAGATATTTTAAATAAAATTTTGACAATAAAGCAAAGACAGTCTTTTAACATATGGCACTGGAACAACTAGACATCCACATGCAGAAAATGAATTTAGACAGAGACCTTACAACCTTCACAGAAATTAACTCAAAATGTATCATAAGCTTAAGTGTAAAATTCTTCATTCATAAGCCTAAGTGTAAATTCATAAGCCTAAGTGTAAAACTCTTCATTGAAAAGGTAACAAAGGAAAAATCTAGATGTCCTTGGTTTGATGATGACTTTTTAAATACCATACCAAAGGCATGTTCCATGAAAGAAGAATTGATAAGCTGAACTCATTAAAACCTTTATCTCTCTTCACTTTTCAGATTTTCTTTAGACAATATTATTCACAGTAGTTGTTTCAACTCTCACTTTTTTGTTTAAACTATAAAACATATCTTTAATATAGACTCCACTCTTGAGTTCCAGATCTTTCTTCCTTTCTTTTCTTTCTTTCTTCCTTTCTTTCTTTCTTTCTTTCTTTCATTATTTTTTAATGTTTATTTATTTTTGAAAGAGAGAGAGAGAGTGAGTGTGAGCAGGTGAGGGGCAGAGAGAGACGGAGACAGAAAATCCTAAGCAGGCTCTGTGCTGTCAGCACAAAGACTGACACGGGGTTCAAACAACCATGAGATTATGACTTGAGCTGAAGTCAGGCGCTCAAGGGACTGAGCCACCCAGGTGCCCCATATCCTTATTTACTAATACCCCTTGGTATTTCCACACAGATGTGCCACAGTCATTGTAAGTACAACTTGTACGAAGCCAAAAGTCCATCTTCCTTTTCCAAACATGATCTTTATACTTTATTCTCTAAGTTGATTATTTTTATCACCAATCATTCCATGCCTAAGTTACAAATCAACTATGTCATTCTAGACCTCTTCTTCTTTATCATTGATTAGATATCCTTTGTATCACTTACTACTTTATCGCCTATTGTCTATTCTATTCCATGTATACTTTCAAAATATTTATTAAGTTAGTCTCTTTCTCATCTCTACAGTGTTGATGTTAGTCACTCAGAATTTTCTCACTAGGACAATTGTGTTAGCCTGCTTCTCTGTCCTTCTAAAATTCATTCTCCAGAGTGCCTCAACTGTATAAAACAGAAAATATGAATCTGACCATGACACTCATCCTCTTGCTTGTAATCCAGTAATAACTATCTACAGCATTGAGGATAAAATATAAATTTTATAAGATGATGTATAACTTTCTGTATTTTCAGCCACTTCTCCATCTTTCCAACATTATCTCCTACATTCCTTTCCATTCACTCAGTGCTGTGTTCATACTGAACCACCTCATTTTCTACAACTCTCCATTCTCTGTCTCAGATCAAGATTTTGTTATGTATTGCTGTCTCTACTGGGAATGGAGTCCCTTGTCCTTAACATCTGGCTAATTTCTCTTCATCCTTCTTAATTTTAACATTACTTCTTCCTAGAACCTCCATTTCCTCTAGGCTATGTTTGGATCGCTTTCTCTGTGCTTGTTTCCATTATCACTTTGTGCAAACATCAATTTGACTACTTAGCACATTGCATTTTGATCATTTGTGTGTGTACACAACCCTACGAATGGCCATATTACTTCAAAACCATACTATATGGCTAGTGTTCTTTTTCCAAGCAAGTATTTCTAGAAGGGATTGCAAAATCTATGGTAGTATAAGTTTAATAATATGTGAATTACATTATTTATATCTGAAAAACCTAGGTTCAAGTTAGGTTTTGCCACTGATCTTCCTGGCTGCTGAATTTGGGAGTGTTAAAACACTAAATTGTCAGCTCCTCAAGACCAGGAACATTGCCATTATTGGCCACATAGTAATTATTAGGTGATATCAGTTCGTAAGTGTTCCTGAACTGATAATTGTCTGATGAATCTTTGGAAGAAATTGTTGATAGTGATGGGTGGGTCAGCACCACTGCTCCAAGGTGATGATGGGGTGTGTAACAGATCTAGTCTCAGAGCCAGGATATCTTGGCCTGATTTTCACCCATTCTGGAAGGCTGTGTCTGCCTCTCCAGCCTCCTTAAGCTGACAGCTCAAGCAGTGTTTGCTGGAGGGTATTCTCAGCCAAAGACTTTTTTTTTTGAAAACCTTTTTTATTGTTGCTCCTATGCCTTCCTTAAGTTGATGGAAATTGGACATGTTTATTTTATTGGGAATTTTTCTTAAATGTTTCTGCAAAGTATATAATTCTGTAATGAATGGGACTTAAATCATTGAAAAGCGTTTAATTACTCTGCTTTCCTGAAATTTACATTTCTCCTTAAATAACTAAACATGTCCTGTTCTTCAAGGATGTTTTTCTATAAACCTGACAAACGGCCGTGGGTGTTCTTCTCTGTAGTCTCTCTTTTGCTAGAAAATGAAGTTAAAAGTTAATCACAAATCAGAGCACCATAATTTTTCATGGTCACAGCACAAAACAACATCACAAATACATGTAAAACCCTTAACTCTGGCCTAGAAATGAATTATCTAAAATTTGCTTTATGCTGAGAGGATAAAGGTAGTGATATGTGTGTTTTCTAGGCCAGGGAATGACAATATGCTGTGGAATACATGAGTATTCTCAGGACAAAAACTGTGCTTCAGACTCAGAAAAAAGCTCAGAGATTTTAAGCCTTTGTAGCAAGGCTGATATGTTAAAAGTTCAAAGAGTTTCCAAAGTCCAAACTTTGGAGCTTGTATTAAACTTGTAAATAAAAAGTAATGCCTTATTGTAGGCTTTATTCCTCTTAAACTAGATGTTTGGAGATTTTTAAAAAAAAAAAATTGTTTTCAAGTAAATATTTTCAGATGTGATTATTAATTGTATCACTTTAACATTAAATAAGTTACATTATTTAGATTTGGAAAAATCTGTATTCAATTTAGTCTTTGCCCCTGAACTCCCTGGCTACTGAATTTCCAGGAGATTTGCAATCTCTCAGAACCTCTATCATCTAATCTCTAAAATGGTGATTGCAAATAATACACAAGTCACATATCATAGGATTTCTGGGAATATATAAAAACATTGTTATTAGAGAGTTATGTATGCTATAAAATACCCTACATCAGTATTATACTTTTTTATCAATATCCTTTCTCCTCAAATTAATAGATTATATAGTATATAGATTATAGGACCCAAGCATCATATCTGCATCTAACAGAGGTATTTAAACATTATACACTAATTGATTCAGATAATAAGTACTAGCTTGTTTTGTTTGGTGGATCTTAAATAGTAGAATGAGAGTTTGTAGATGTCAGTCAATTGAAATGGCATATGGTCCCTGAAAAATAAATCATGCAGCTCCTGGTCTCCATTCATTCCTTTTTGGCCTGACTTTTTGAATTATTGCAGTTCATTTATCCATTCTCTTTATCATCCATACAGCAAATTATTATTAAAACTCATGTCATGTTCCAGGCATTGGATTATGTGAATAGGACTAAATCCTTAAATTCAAAACAGTCATAATATTGGAGAGAGAGACAAGCAAACAACAACTCAAATGCTATATACCAGCGCTAGGATACATGTATGCAGAGGGTATTATGGGAGGATGGCTTCCCAGGGCATGTGACTCCAGAGTTGAGCTTTTAAAAGTGAGTGGCAGGGGCGCCTGGGTGGCGCAGTCGGTTGAGCGTCCGACTTCAGCCAGGTCACGATCTCGCGGTCCGTGAGTTCGAGCCCCGCGTTGGGCTCTGGGCTGATGGCTCGGAGCCTGGAGCCTGTTTCCGATTCTGTGTCTCCCTCTCTCTCTGACCCTCCCCCGTTCATGCTCTGTCTCTCTCTGTCCCAAAAATAAAAAAAAAAATAAATAAATAAATAAATAAATAAAAGTGAGTGGCAGATGTAATTAGCTCCCCAAAACGGTACAGTGAGGGTAGGGTGTGGTGGTGGTAAGCAGATGTTGACAAATCAGGAAAGAGCATGTGTTTTCCAGAGGGAGGAACATATGTAACAGTAGAAATGGAAACGGAGTTGATTTCAGCAAAATTACTGCAATGCTTACCTGCAAGGGCCTCTTCCCTGCTCTGCAGAGACAGAGAAGAACACATTCAGGAACTCTAAGAGATTCAGTGTGGTGGGAGCACAAGACAGAAATCACAACATGGCTGGAGTGAGACTGGGAAGAGAAGCAGAAGACAGATCATGAAGCACACACAATATGAGCTGTCCTGAGGAGTCATTATTGAAGGCTGTGATAGCTGTGCAACAATTTTTGGCAGGGTTGGGCTTGATTGGGTTTGGATTTCATGTGTATTAAAATCTGATGGTGGTGTGGAGTGTGGATTGACTTAGCTAACCCTGGACACTGATGCAATGACCTGGAGAAAAAAGGTGTGAATTGAGAACTTGTCGGTGGAGAGGAAATTTGGAGCATCTCAGAGAATAAGACTTGTGTCCCTTATTAAGAACCATCAGCATCTTTTCAATTCCAGTAAAAATAAAATCCAAATTCCTTATCATGCACTTGAAGTTTCTGCAAAATCTGGCTCCTAAGTGACAATAGATGGCAATGTAACACAGTGTCAAAAGAGTGAGCTTGTCTAATGTTTCAGTCTCAGTTCACCAATTAGTATGTGCGTACGTGACTTAACCTCCTTGTGACTCAGTTTCCTAATTCCCAAAATAAGGATAAAAATCATAAAGTAAATATGAGTGTAAAATGTGATAATTCACTTCAAATTCTAGCACAATAATTAGGTTACACAAAGCGCTCAATGAATGCCAGCTAATAAACACATCTCAAGCCACTTATTCAATATACTTCAACTTCACTGGCTTTCCAACAGACTACAGAATGAATTTACCATTTTTGAGGGATTGAAACTTTCTGTCCTAAATTTAACCTGGAACACTCTTTTTCCAATGGACTTATTCCCTTATATCCTTCAGCTCCTGGCTTGAAGAAACCTTCCTCGTACACTGTGTAAAATATGTATCCTCCATTATTCTTTATCTTGTCAGCCTGCTTATAGTCTTCATAGTATTTAACATGAGCTCTGATTTAAATAATCAGAATTAAATAATAAACTTAATGTTTATTTATTTGCTTTCTTGTTAACTGTGTGTCTCCCAGCTAGATTAACAACTTCATGAGAATTCCTTACTCTCTTGTGTAACTCTATATCCATCGATCCTGGGTCAGCATCTGGTGCAAAATAGGTTTTAATAAAAGTTTTTTTTAATGTTTCATTTAAATGAGAGTCTAATATTCTTAAATATCTGCCAAAAGTAGATTATAATGTAAGAAGATCACACAAAATGAATTTCACTTCTAAGCATTACAAACATTTGGAATAGAAAAACACCAGGGATACATATTATAAGAAATGTAAAAAAGAAGTTTGCTTTAAAACAAAGTTTTAAAATTGAGTTTTTCCCCTAAAGTCCAAATAATTGTGGTCTAGGTAACCATTAGGGTAAACATTTCATATGCTCCTTCCTTTGATAAGAATAAATTCATGCAGAACTGTATATCCAAGTGTGTGTGCAAGAGATACTCACATGCATCACGAACACAAGCACATACACTCACAGGGACAGACACACTGCTGAGTTTTTGGTATTCTAGGCACTTCGTATCCACACTAAGACTGACACCTTCCCATTACACTGAATGAATTATTTCTTTGGAGGCAGGACATTTTCTTCAAAGAAGCCCTGTTTGATGACATTCCCTTCTGGGAAGTATCCGGCCACCATGAAGGAAGACCCATCACTTGCAGATGCCTTCCTCATGCCCATCTTCTTTGTATTCTTCCATTCCATTATTGTGAAGTGTCCAGTCCCAGAGGCGAAACCAGGCTGTTGGGAGTTGTAGTTCTTGATTTCACTGTACCATTTATCAGCCACCTCCTTTCCTGCTGTGTAATCCTGGGCAAGGCCTTCCCCTCTCTGGGCCTCTGTTAAATATAAGCAAATATAGTACAACACATAGACTTGAAGAGTGATCCAATGCAGAAAGCATGGACTCATGGCCAACGAGAGGCTATCAAGCATGATGAATATGAGGGGAGGAGCAATCTGGTGGTGAAGAGAGATGATTTCAGATTTAGACACATTTGTGGATGTAAATGAAGCTGTGAACAAGGCATTTGGACACCAGGGCTGAATCTTCAAAGAGATGTTTGAATTCAAGATAGGATCAAGAGATAATAGTAGTTATAACCTTGGAAATAGATGCATTCACCTGGAAAGGTCTTATTCAGTGAACAGAAACAGACGCTTGGCAAGGAACCTAGGGGAGCACCACAATTCCACATGCAGATGGAGGAAGTGTGAAAGGGAGGAAGACTGATAGGGGAGCTTAGAAAAACCACCAACCAAACAAAACAAATTTGAGTGGTATTATGGAAGCCATGGGAGAAGTTTTATTAGAAAAAAAAGTCCTTAAAGGTAGCCTCTTGGTCCAGGTTTTAACTCCTTCTATAAATGTCAGGGACTCAGGAGCTCTTCATGAAGCATCACTACTCTTCTCTGGTGTCACCCTGTCCTTAAGCTGGCACATTGTTCTGGGTTTTTGTCTGACTTACTCCCTAGTCCCCATCTTTCATTATTTTCCCTCTGTTTCATTAAGCAAAATTATTTTTTCTCCCATCCTTCATATTATGCAGATTTTAGTTACATGGTCCAGAGCCCTCACTTTTAGCTCTTGTTTCCTTCACTCTGAATTCAGTAGAGAGTCTCTAGACCACAGGATTGAAGGTGCCTGAGATGCCTTTACTCCACTGTAGTTCCTCAAGTGAGTATGAAAATTTGGTCCTGTTAGTGACATTCTTTACCTCACGACACAAGAGAACACAGACATGTACATATAGTGCATATACCTAGAAAGGACTTATTTGAGGGTCTGTATTTAGTGGACTATTCAATGGAATTCTACATGAGCTAGATAAATAAGTCAACCAGCATGGTAAACTGGACTGCTGATTATTTTGTTAGAAAAAAGGGAAAAAATGTTTTCTTAGGAAAAAAGCGAGATCCTCTCATTAGGAAACTTTCCTGATTGTATGGAAACCAATGTAGTTTTAAAATAAATTTGAAGCAGATTGTGAGGAAAGAAGGGAGGGATATTCTCTGGCAGGTTATCTGCCTGTTTTGAATAAAGACATTCTTAGGAATCTGTGAATAGAGAATCTGGAATCCTAGTGGAATGGAAGATTATTATTAGTGAAAACAAAAACCCACACCGTCTTTTCTATTCCAAATGTGCTGGGTGTTCTGCCTAACTTCATCACTGGGATTGTGACATGACAACTCTTTGTCTTATGAGTGATTTTTGAGCATCACATCTATAAGAACTCTTGTCTGACAACAGTCCGAGACACTATGTGACGACTCAGCTGCTGATTCCAGTTGAAATTTGTCATCATCCATAGAATTCCATTTGGATCTGCCTAATTAAGTGGCTGAAGGAATTCACCAGAGTACCTTGGGAAGAGGTGGCAGAAAAGAACTAAGTAACTAAAAAGCTTTACATAATCAAGATGATTCCTGCTCAAACCAAGCCTGTCATTATTTTTTTTTAATTTTTTGTTCCTGCGGATCTCTTCTTTTTTACCCCTAGCCCTTCGTGAATATTTGTGCAGAACGGCTTAATGCTAACAAAGCAAGTCTCAGGAAACGAGTATGGCATCCATAGAGAAAGAGCAGAATTAGAGGAAAACGGATAGAGGCTAACGAAATCACGCATATGGATTTTAAAACAGACAAGATCAAGTAAAATACCTTACATTTATCATTCTATGAAACCTGGAGACAATTTTTGACTCAATAGGCAGGAAATTAGACACGAGATTCAGGCATTGTTAATGTGACTTTCATACTTGAGTCCTGACTCGTTGTAATGAAAGTCACCTCTCTGCCTCTCCTGGAATTCTAGCTTTTATGACATTTTTGCCAAGCTACCCCTCTATCCTTTAGTCATTCATCCTAATAGTCCACAGCAGCACAGAGTCCACATCACAAGGTACAGCCTTTCTGCTTCTGTAAATGAGTTCAACCACTTCAAAAGCCACTCCCTTTGTTCCTTGATTTCTCTTTGAGCTCCTAGCAACCACCATTGTGCCAGAGTCTAAATTTAGATGCATTTCATGCATCTCTCTGAATCTCCAAATTATACTCCATCAGTGCACAACTGAGATTAAACCTTGGTCTCTTCGGTCCGTATAAAGCTAACTACTGCACACGTATTTCTTTTTGCATGGAAGCCTTACCAAAAGTAGGTGCACAGGAACAAAAAGGCAACGCTGAGATCTGTTACAAATGGTGGAGCTACCAGGTCAGTCATTTGTTACTTTCTGAACGTCCCTCTTTCTTCTCCTCTGTCATTATGAATTCCTCACAGTAAATTCCACACTTCATTTCTCAGCGCCTCTCGTGCAAATAATAATTTCTAATTAGGTTGGCTCATGCAACCTGGTAATTTAAGTCAGGTAAACTCTCTTTAGGAAGTTAAGAAGGAGGCAATGGGTCTACACAGGGTGGTTGAAGAAGCACTCCTCAGCATTTAAATCTATAAAAGGATTATGCCAGCATATGATAGGCTTTACCTCCCTTATCGGAATTTTCAGTCCCATTAGAAGAGAGAGACAGGGATGCAATGTGACGCGGAGTTAAAACCTGAGGGAATTGGTATGTTACAAACCAATCAAGGCATAAAATGCAGATGATGTAAAGGATGTGTTTCCAAACACTGGCTGGAATTCTGAGGAAGACTACACCAGTGGTGCGCATTGTTATGCTAACTCCCCTTTTAAGAGTTATATACTAAAAAGGATTCTGCAAAGCCATTACCTTCATGTTTTTACATCCCGATCAACTTTTAGAATCTAAAATCTCTGTCAGGAATTTCTCCTGTTTTTAAAGATATTCAAGGAACAAACTGTTAGGCCTTTAGTAGGAATTAGTCCCAGCCTTTCCACATTTAGAGAAATAGAAAACTCAGAGGTCATTTCTTCGATCATCTAATTTGACAAAGACATGAAGCAAAGGTTAAGAATAAATTTTCTGGAAACCTGACAGGAGAGCCCTTAAAAATCAGCAACTACAACAGTAAAACACCTCCTTACCCAGTAGCAAGTACACATTTTGTTCTTGTTAGTTGCTCTGCAAATTCAAAATGTGTAGCACATAGTAAAACCCCAGTAAACGTGCTCATAAAATAAATAAATAAATAAATAAGAATTAAATGCATATTGGTCACTAAGGCAGCCAGAGGTACATTACAAATGCACACAACCCGTGCTTCACTACCCATCTCTTAGCTGACTCAACTGATTTTTTTCTTTCAGGTTGGCATCTGACCCAGTGATTGCTCCTACCTTCAATGTCATCACTTTCATAAGATGTACGTTCGCAATGTAATGGCCAAAATGATTGTTTTCATAATTTTCATATTCAAAAACTAGTAACCCTGGACTCTGAGCATTCTTGGGTTTAACATTTATAGTTTTGGCTACTGGAAAGTGTTTCCTAAGCTCATGACTTGGAAATGGTCATTATTTCTGGAGCATTGGTTTAACCCTGAGCTTTACGATCCTGGCAGGCAGAAACTGGTGAGGTACTAAGTGTAGCTGGCGCCGTCTGACATCTTCATCTCAACAGATCTTTGCTTATCATGGTGGGATCCTAAGTCTTTATATTTGCAAGAACTCTCTGAAATTGTGATCTTTGAAACTGAGGGTTGGGTGAGGGCTTTTGTCCAAGGGATCTCCGATGAACAAATGAAGGAGAAAAATCAATTCTGTAAGGGAAGCCTAGGGAAAGCTTTATAGTGGGGAAGATTGTTCATTTGCGTGTCCAAAGATCAGTAGATCGTATCCAGGGGTACTTGATGAGGGAGAGATACTTAAGGGTCTGTGAAACTAGTATATGCAGACATGGAGGCACAAAACATCCCCATGGATGACATAGAAGTAGCTCACTATGGCTGAAGCATAGGACATATGTAGGACATGTTCCTGGAGGATGTGCTTCATTTGGTAGGTCGTGAGGGGCTCATTTGTTGAGCTTCAGGTTCAGAAATAACAGGATTGGATGAGCTTTTAATGTGTGTCATGTGATCAAAAACTGCATACATATAAGAATGCTTTTTATATTCTGTTTTTAAAGGAATTTTTCCATTTTGGGTCTCTCTGGAAGTTGACCCTAAAGAAAGCTTTGAGTAAAACAATTTTTTTCTTAAAAAAATGTTTACACATTTATCTTTTTTAGGTAATCCCTATAGTATTGTGACAGTAATACAGATGAATTTATCAGGCTAGTTGTCTTTTTGCATGCCTGTAGGCTAATCCCACTGGGATCCCTGAGAGCCAGTGTCAAGTATACATTTAGGAGTTTCCCATCCTCCCCAACCCATCTGCTCTGGCTTCCTGAGCAGTTGACAAAGCAGGTATTCTTGGTAAAAAACAAAACAAAACAAAAAAAAAAACCTCCAATGCAACTCAATGTGGGTTTAGGTGGATGTCCCTCAGGTGACAAGGGCAAAAGTGTGTATGCCAGGGCACCAATGTCATCTACTATCAGAAGGATTCCAGGGATACATTGACAGTGAGAAAATACTGCTTATATTTGTACAAATCCATCACCACAACTAGAAAACTATTTTAAGATATATAGGAGAGGGGCATCAGGTTCAAATATATCATGTTTCTCTACATACTCCTCTGCATTGTTGAACTCATAGAGTTTTTTTTTAACTTATTTCAATTTTATTTGATTCTCCTATAACCTCTGGACATAGGTAAAGATGATGAAATTATTCTCGTGTTAGAGATGAAGAAATGGAGTTCAGAGGAATTAAAGATTTTGTGATTTAGCTATAGTAGAAGCCAAGTATTCTTCCTGCTGTTTTTTATTCTCCATTTAACTACCATAAAAGGAACATTTAGTTTGTCCATATCTATCTCAATGATGATTCATTTAAAAATTAAAATCATTTTTATTGGAATGCTGAAACAATTTGTTAGAAGGCGGTGGAGGGTTAGTAAAGTATCCTTCAGAGAAGGCACTCTAAGAGGGAAAATGAAGCAAGCTAGTGCATACTGCTTACAGAGTTTAATTCAGGCTAACTTACTGACGGAGAGATCAGGTGGACAAGTGATCTGGGGGCTATGCAGCTATTCTCCACCCCTATTCTCTGCCAAGTCCAGACCTTAATCCTCAATTCTTACAGAGCAACGGCATGGCGAGGTCACAGGGTGGGTTATCTAAAGTGGCACCATCTGTATACCAGAAGATCTCTACTAGTCTTCTACAGTGGGGCCTGTGTGTGCCACTTTAGGGAACAGTGGAAGAAGCCTTACCTCATTGCGGTCAGGGCTTACATTAAACCTCCATGGGGCCTGGAATACGTAGCCTCAAAGGAGGTCGTTGAGCAGGCATGAACAAGATGAAGGGTCAAAGATAGGATCAACCTTGTCAGCACTCTTACACAATTCATATATTTGCCATTTATTTTTCTATTACATAAGAAGATACAGTGTCTCCTTTTCTGACCAGGGCTGTAAAAAGTTATGGGCCATACATAAGGAACAGAGAGAATATGTGAAGGTGGGAGTTGGGAAGGTTGAATGGTAATTGGCAGGTCACCAACTTGAGAGAGGAGTCATGTTTCAGGACAGAAAGGTATTACAAAACCAAAGTTGAGTTTCAATTTTTACTCTGTGTGCTGAAGGGTTACTAAGTAGATCAGGGTAGATTATAACCAGACACTCAGAAATATTAAAAAGATCAGTTTAAATAATCAATGGGTCAGAAACTCGGCAGGCAAACTGAAACAAGAAGATGAATTACAAAGATTAGATGAGGCGATCAAAGATTTGGAGCGTGAAAAATGAGTCTAAATATACCAAAAATGTATGACAAACTCGGAGGTCAGCCATTTAGATAATTGGTCTGGGAAGCAGGAAATGGGAAGACGTGGTAGGAAGGACAGAACTTGGACAGTTCATTGGCTGTAAAACAATAGAATTTAAGTTCCTAATGTTTCATGACCTTTGGGAAACTCTTAAAAAATGTTCCTGCTTCAGAGGAACCAATTCCATGAATTAGCATTTGGGAAGAAACTGTTCCATTAATGGTCTAAAACATTCTGTATATTTTTTCACTGAAAGTAGGTCATACACAGGCGTGCTTTATTTTACTGTGCTTCCTTCTATTGTAATTTACAGAGACTGTATTTTTTTTTAAATATTTTTTTAATGTTTATTTATTTTTGAGAGAGACAGAGACAGAATGTGAGTGGGTTAGGGGCAGAGAGAAAAGGAGACACAGAATCAGAAGCAGGGTCCAGGCTCTGAGATGTCGGCACAGAGCCTGATGCAGGGCTTGAACTCATGAGGCGTGAGATCATGACTTGAGCCAACAGACTGAGACAACCAGGTGCCCCGAGACTATACTTTTTACACATGGGAAGTTTGTGGCAACCGTGCACTCAGCAAATCTATTGGTGCCATTTTCCCAAAATTTGCTGATCTGTGTCTCTGTGTCATATTTTGGTAATTCTTGTGATATTTCCAGATTTTTCATTATTACTATATTTGTTGTGGTGATCTGTAATCAGTGATCTTTGATGTTAGCTTTGAAATTGTTTTGGCGTGCCACAAACTATGCCCATATGGCAAACTTAATCAATAAATGTTTATAACAAATGTTGTTCCACCAACTGACAATTCCCTCATCACTCTCCTTGTTCTTGGGCCTCCCTATGCCTGAGAAACAACAATATTGAAACTAGGTCAATTAATAACCCTACAATGACCTCAAGAGTCACATGTTTCTCACTTTCAATCAAAAGATAAAAATGATTAAACTTAATGAGTAAGGCATGTTAGAAGCAGAGCCAGACTGGGACGCCTGGGTGGTTAAGCGTCGGTTAAGCGTCCGACTTCGGCTCAGGTCATGATCTCACAGTTCGTGGGTTCGAGCCCTGTGTCGGGCTCTGTGCTGACAGCTGAGAGCCTGGAGCCTGTTTCAGATTCTGTCTCCCTCTTTCTCTCTGCCCCTCCCCTGTTCACGGTCTGTCTCTGTCTCAAGAATAAATAAACATTAAAAAAAAAAAAAAAAAAAAGAAGCAGAGCCAGACTAAAAGCTAAGACTCTTGTGCCAAACAATGAATCAAGATGTGGATGCAAAGGAAATTAAAAGTTCTATTCTGTGAACACACAAATGATAAGAAGGCAAGGCAGCCTATATCTCATATAGCAATAAGCTAATATGAGAAAGTTTTAGTGGTCTGGATAGAAGATCCCACCAGCTACAACATTCCCTTGAGCTGAAGCCTAATCTGCAGTAAGGCCTTACCTCTCTTCAATTCTATGAAGGTTGAGAGAGGTGGGGAAACTGCAGAAGAAAAGTTTGCAGTTAGCAGAGGTTGGTTCATGAGATTTAAAGAAAGAAGCCATCTTTGTAACATAAAAATGCAAGTGCTGCTGTCAAAGGTGTGTAAGTTATCCAGAAGATGTAGCTCAGGTAATTAATGAAGATGGCTACACTCAACAATAGATTTTCAATGTAGTTGGAACAGCCTTCTATTGGAATAAGGTGCTATTAAGCACTTCATAGATAGAGAAAAGAAATCAATGCATGGCTTCAAATCTTCAAAGGACAGGCGGACTCTCTTGTTATGGGCTAATGCAGCTGATGACTTTCATTTGAACCCAATACTCATTACCTATTCCAAAAATCTGAGGGCCCTTAAGAATTATGCTAAATCTATTTTGTTTGTACTCTATAAATGGAACAAGAAAGCCTGGATGACAGCACATCTATTTATAACACAGTTTGCTGAGTGTTTTAAGCCCACTTTTGAGATCTACTACTCAGAAAAAAGATTCCTTTCAAAATATAACTGCTCATTGACAATGCCCCTGGTCACTCAAGAGCTCTGATGGAGACTTACAATGAGATTGTTTTCATGCCTGCTAAGAAAATCCATTCTGCGGCCCAAGGATCAAGGAGTCCTTTAGACTTTCAACTCTTATTATTTAAGAGACGCATTTCATAAGGCTATAGCTACCATAAATAGTGATTGCTCTGATGGTTCTGGGCAAAGCAAATTAAATGCTTTCCAGAAAGGCTTACCATTTTACATACCATTAACAACATCTGTGATTCGTGGGAAGAGGTCAAAATAACACTAACAGGAGTTTAGGAGAAGTCGACACTCACGTGAGTCAACACTCACGGATGACTATGAGGGGTTCAAGACTTCACAGGAGGAGATCACTTCAGAGGTGGTGGAAACAGTGGGAGAACTAGAGTTAAAAGTGGAATCTGAGATAGGACTGAACTGCTGTGATCGCAGGATAAAACTTGAGTGGAAGAAGAGTTGCTTGTTATAGATAAGCAAAGAAAGTGGTTTCTTGTGATGGAATCTACTCCTGGTGAGATGCCGTGAAGACTGTGGAAATGCCAGTGAAGGATTTAGAATATGACATAAATTCAGTTGATAAAGCAGTGGCAGCATTTGAGAAGATTCACTCTAATTTTGAAAGTTCTACTGTGGGTAAAATGCTATCACACAGCATCCCATGTTACAGAGAAATCCTTGGTGAAAGAAGGAAATCAATTAATGCAGCAAACTCATTGCCATTTCATTTTGAGAAATTGCCACAGTCTCCCCAACCTTCAGCAACCACCACCCTGATCAGTCAGCAGCCATCAGCATCAAGGCAAGACCCTCTACCAGCAAAGAGATTATAACTCAGTGAAAGTTCAGATGATGGTTAGCCTGTTTGAGCAATAAAGTATTTTTTAATTAAGGTATGCCCATTGTTTTCTTAGACACAATGCTATTGCAGACTTAATAGATGACAGTATAGAGTAGATGTAACTTTTATATGCACTGGGAAACCAATAAGTTTTTTTGACTTGCTTTATTGCAAAATCCACTTCCTTATAGGAGTCTGGAACCAAGACTGCAATATCTCTAAGGTGTGCCTATATAGAGAAATAGGCTTAAAATAATCATTGGTAGCTGTAAACACGCAATGCACTTTTAATGAGGAGAGAAGATACTGGCAGTGTTTTTCAGAGCTATTATGAGCAAAACCACTCCGGGAAGACCTGAGCTCCAAGTGGCTTTTATCAATAGCATCTCCAGACAGTTGCAAGTCTTGCGAGGCAGGTGTTACTAACTCGTTCTGTCCATTCTGAATACTGTAGGAGTATTGTCTGCAACATGCTTCTGAGTCACTTCAGCTCAGATAGACCTACTGTTTTAACAGTGGAAGAGAGGGATCTTTAACTCAGAACTTAAAATGAGAACAAAAGATTTACTTAAAACCTGTTTAACCTACCTGAAAAATGAATTACTCATAATTCCTGTAACAGTTAGGTTACACATGCATAAACAATAATAAATTATAAAGGACACACAGTTTGATTCTGATGATAGTCTGCAAACCTGCCTACATCTGAGAATTGGTGAAAGCCTTAGGCAGCTTGTGGTAAATGTTCCTGTCTCTTTCTTGGTCTAGTTTGACTGTCAACACTAGCTTTCTTTGGACTGGCTCTTGGTTATTCACTCATTTTTTTTTTTTTTTTTTTTTTTTTTTTTTTTTTTTTTTTGACAGAGAGAGAGAGAAGGAGCATGAGCTGGGGAGAGGTAGAGAATCTGAAGCAAGCTCCAGGCTCGGAGCTATCAGCTGAGGGCCCTGATGCAGAACTCGAACTCACCAACTGTGAGATCATGACCTGAGCCAAAGTCGGACGTTTAACCAACTGAGCCACTCAGGCGCGCCCCCCCCAATCACTAATCCTTTCTCTGTATCCCATAAACTCTGTGCCATCTGTGTTAGAATACTCATGTCATTTTGAATTTTGAGTTTTCAAACAAATTGCGGAGAGCTCTTGGTGACTATACGTAAATTGCTCAAAGATCAATATTAGGTATGTTTTCAGCCTCTATGTCTGGCCTGCCTTTTCTCTCTTGCTTCATTCAGTTAGCTTGGTTTCACTGTTCCCTTCGCTTCTTCCTTTGTTCCTTCCTGCTGACCCTGGGGGTGGGGGTGGGGGCTGAGAGACCAGAAGGTGCACAGAAGGAAAGTTACTACCTGCTGTATTTTTAAGTTACTGGATTCTTTGTTTCTGATAAACTTTCAGGATGATTTACCTCCTACAAAAATGCATTCAGTATATACGTATAAAACACGTGTTCTTCAATGTATGTTGCAAAAAGTGTGTGTGTGTCTCAGAGTTGCATAGGAGTTGGAAAAGGAGAAAAAGGCCTTAAGTTTTAGCACACAACTAGCACTTTCTGATTAGATACGATCTGATAATTTCCTCCCTTGCTCATAAAGCATTGTAATCTAAGGGATCATATAGAAATTTCCATCCAATTAGCTCATGACTCTATTGTTTGGCCCAATTTGTGTAGGTCTCTGAACATAAGTTGGAAGACATGGAACTACACACTCTGTTGATTGCCAGATTCCTCCTGGTTAAAAAGATGTCTCACATAGAAAGAAAACAAACAAACAAAAAACAACAACCAAAAAACCCCCCTCCTTACTAGGCAAAAGTCGAAACTGAGTTTAGTTCCAAATCAGCAAAGCAGTTCTTCTTTAGTTAGACAAGTTGTTGTTTGAAAAGACAAACCTAAATGTACAGCTAAATGAAAGATTTTGTATTCATCAGGTGGCAAATTTCAGGTTTAGGGCTTAATGGTGTTAAACTACTGAAACTGACATAGGGTCACTGGACAGGAAAAATGCTTTTAGAAGCTGTAGTCCTTGATTAAGAGGTGACAATGTAGTACTTCCATCACACTGGAAATTTTTATGCTGTTTTTCAGCATAAAGTATTTAACATATTTGTTAACTCTAAAATAAACATGAATTGTTATACTGACTTTAAATTCGATTTCAAGTTACATGCTAAAGAGTAGGTGGCTCCGGATTTCTCTCCAGAGCCCTGGGAATATACCTCAGGAAGCTGAGTTCACTTTCTTAGTGATCTCTCTTTCGAAGATTATTTAGCCCCAGTCCACATCTCCTCTTTCCTTTCCCCAGGCCAAACTCGGTATAATGTCTTCTCCTAGGTTCCCTGTCATGGACATGACACAAAAATAAATGACCTGTTCTTCCCTCCTTCACTTCTATTTCCTTGCCTAGATTTGTTGATCTTTGCTCCATTAGCTCACTCTCCTGTGGAGAGCGGTGGCAGAGTTAAAAGTAGTGAAAGGCGGGAATTTGGCTACAGAAGCCTCTCTTTCTTGTGTCTGGAAGTGCATTGGAGACCGACGGTCTAAGTCAAAGCTCTGTAATGATTTGATGTTGAATAACAAATTGGAAAGTGGTCAAAGGACAAAAAAAAATCTAGAGTAAATAGATATGAGTTTATTTTGAAGATATCAAACCATGAATGCATACTAGAACCAAAGTTAAAAGGTTAAGCTGTGATATGAATAAGAAGGTCATTCGAGGAAACTTGATCTTCCTTTCAAATGCAGCTAAAGGAACAACTGACAATAAAAGAAAATGTGGTAAAGAGGCAGCTGAGAGACACAGCTGAACCGGTCTCTCAAAAAGCCTTCAAGTAGCTCTGATGCCTTCCCGATGTCTCGAAAATACATCTGAAAGGAAAAATTTTGCATCCTAGTATCTTGACATAAATATCTTTAAATAATTTTAAGATTTCATATTAAATGGTTCATCATTTAATACTTAAAGATAACAGAATGGTAATGAGATTGAAAGGGTTATAAACACATACTGTATTTTATTAAATGGTGTATAGACCATTTAATGTGCTATTGAATTCCCTTTGCTAGTATTCACTTTTGCTGGTATTTTGGTGCCGTGCTTGCCTGGGGGAGGGGCAAGGCATTTGAAGTGAAACTGATCCTCTCATTCTTCCAATGTGTCCTCTTTTGTTCCTCCAGATCCTTTTTTTCTGCCCTTCTCTACCCTGCTATCCACAGAGGTGGACCTATTTGGACTCATCAGATGTCTTCAATAGCCTCTGTCTTGTGGCCAGATTCTTGAATGTAGAGCACAGGGAGGAGTCTCCTGGGAGAGAGAAAACAGAAGCCAGGGCCCTTAATTCCCTTCCCCATTCTTTCCCTCTGAGGAGTCACCACTGGCCAGCTGTTTCCTATAACAAAAGATCTCCACTCCTGCCAGCCTGCCTCTATAGGTCCCTTTTTACATACTGTTCTGATCATACTCTTCCTCCCTTTACTCATTAAGAGTAGTAACAGAAAGAACCTTTATACCAGTTCCCAGGTAAGGCATTATCCCTTAGAATTTCCCTATACCTGCCCACATGTTTTTAAATGTAGTTTTATTGAGATATAATCGATATACAAAGAAGTGCACATATTTAATGTATACAATTTGATGAGTTTGGACGTGTGAATACAGCCATGATACCATCACCACAATCAAGGTAATAGGCATAACCACCTTTCAGAATTTCCCTTTTATTTTGTAAGTACACTTAACATGAAATCTACCTTAGCAAATTTTGAAGTGCACAAAACCATATTGTTAACTCCAAGTACTCTGTTGTGCAGCAGACCTCTAGAACTTATTAATCAGTATAACTGAGACTTTATGTACATTGAATAATTACTCATTTTCCCCATCTCCCAGCCCCTGGAAACCACTATTGTATTCTTTGCTTCTATGAGTTCCATTGTTTTAGATACCTCCTATTTATCTTTCTGTGACTGGTTTATTCATTTAGCAAAACCTGTGTTTTTATACACTAACAATAAAACATCAGAAAGGAATTATTTATAATAGCCAAGGTACGGAAACAACCCGTGCCCAGTGACAGATGAATGGATTAAAAAAATGTGATAAATGAACCTGGCTAAATGAAAACAGCCACACTTTAAAAGTATTTTGTTATACTCTTCTTAAAATATCCAACTTAAACCTGCCATCTCTTTCCTGCCAGAACCCTGAGAGATACAGCAGATATCAGGCAGGCAAAGTGAGTAGAAGCACTCCCAATATTTTAACTTATTAGCTATGTAAATTAGGCAAATGGCATAGCTTCTTTGAGGCTCACTTTTTAAATGTGTTAATGAAGATAAGCATTCGTATTTTTACTAGGCAGAATAAATGACCCTTAAAGATATTTACTTCCTGGAGCGCCTGGATGGCTCAGTTGGTTAAACCTCTGAAATCAGCTCAGGTCATGATGTCACAGCTCCTGAGTTCCAGCCCCACATCGGGCTCTGTGCTGACAGCTCAGAGCCTGGAGCCTGCTTCAGATTCTGTGTCTCCTCTCTCTGCCCCTCCCCTGCTTGTGTTCTCTACGTCTCTCTCTCTCTCTCTCTCTCTCTCTCTCTCTCTCTCTCTCTCTCTCTCTCTCTCTCTCTCCCCCCCCCAAAAAAATAAACATTTTAAAAACAGAAATTTACCTCCTAATCCCCCCAAACCTTTGAATTGTTATGTTCTATGGTAAGAGTGAATTAAAGTTTCAGTTGGGATTAAAGATGCAATCAACTGTACTTAAGGAGATTAACCTGGATGATCCAGGTGAACCCAATGTAAGTACAAGCATACTTAAATGTGGGTTAGTATCGATGTGACCAGGTGTGAGAAGGACTTGAGTTTCCGTTTTTAGCTTTGAGGTCGGAGGAAGGAGCCACAAGCCAAAAAATGTGAACAGCAAGGGAACAGATTCTCCTCAGAACTTCCAAAAGGAGCACAGCCCTGCCGATACGTGATTTTTAGCCCCATGAGACCCATTCTGGACTTGTGACCTCCAGAAATGTAAGCTAATGAATTTTTGTTGTTTTAAGCTGTAATGTTGTTTTAAGTTTTTGTAATTTGTGGTAGTTTGTTGTGGTGGCAATAGAAAAGTACTATTGTGTGGGTTTGTCTTGAGAATTGGATAAAATAATGTAAAACCTAATGTTTCAAAGCTGAATGCTGGAGTTAGATATCTCTGTTTTGAGCTTCTCCCAAAATAGGAGCACCCAACATCAGCAACCCATTGCTCAAAAGGCTCAAGACAAGAGTTTTGATTGGAAAGAAATCCGAGATTTATGCAAGAAGCCACCACCTGGGGATAAGGCAGATTCTTGTCCAAAAGCCCCCTCTGAGGCTTCTGCCTGGTTCAGAGGGTTTTAAGAGAGTTTAGGGTAGTTAATCAGTGAGGAGTGTGCAGTGGTCTGTAACATTTTTTCATCACATGTAGACTGTACGGTGCCAGCTAAAGACATTATCTCCACACTTGGGGTTGCATGAGGGGGTCCATGTTTTGTTTCGTGATGTGCAGGAACACTCTGTTCTATCTGCAAAGGAGGGCAAGGTCCTCAGATACACAGAAGAGGTTAGTAAAATCACTTGCGTGACCTAAAAGAAAAGAAGAAATCTTTTGCTCAAGAAATTGCTAGGCTAATCAAAAAACTGAGGCAGCCACAAACAGACTTGTTGGCCTCTGTGGCCTGGGAGAGGTTTGGTTCCTCAATCCTCGAGGTGAGTGTTCTCTCTGCTACGGACCAAGGCACTTAGGTCAGCAAGATAGGAGGGTGTTAACTTGAAGCAAGTTAACCTTTCAGGCCAGTTGGACTTCTGTTACAGTAACTGTTACTTTGGTTCAATTATTTAACATATCTTAGTGTCTTCATCTACATGTAGGGAGATAATAACTGGAAATACAAAATTTTTGCCAGTTTATTCTTCACACTTCTTTATACTTGGTAACCCCCCTAGATGGCCAGAATTATGTACATTTTCTCTAGAACTTATGATGTAATCCATAAGGAAAGAATCTTGATAATCAGAAGGGGAGAATTAAGGGAAGCCGGGAAGAGAATTTATGCCAGAGGGGTAATGTTGAAAAGTGAATAACGTTAGAGTCCGACAATATTGCCTCCACTCCTGAAGAGTTTAGAAATGGTCCACTGTCATATGTTGGGGTTTTGGGTGGGTGGGAAGGGGTAAGCAGAGATGCAGGAGTAGCAAAGGCTCCTGTTACCCATACTGGCCAGCTACATAGAGCTGGGGGAACACTACCAGCTGTAGCAGGCCTTCCTTCAGCATTCTGTGTAGACCGTGATTCAACAATGCAGAAGAAATGAGCTGTCTGCTGCTTTGGATTCTGTGGGATAAAAACCTCCCATTACAAATGACTGCACATGATGATCTAGGGGAATGACCAACTTATTGACTATAGTCTGTACAGAAACTTACGTAGATGGTGTGGACAATGCTTCCTCACTGCCAATCTCACTGACTCAAGATAAGCCCCTCATTACCCAAACAGAGTAAGGTGTCTCTGACCTCTGAAGAAATGGGTTTTGAAGCTAATAGAAAACCCCCAGCTCCTGCCTTACTATTGAAAAATTAAATAGCACGAGCCTATACTCGATAACCCCCTCACCATGTGAATGGAGAGTTAATTCAAATTTCAGAGGATTGAAGGAAGTAATGCTAAGACCCTGATAACAACAAACAATATAATTTTCCATTAACACTATAGTTTCATGGCATTAATAAGACTTAAATGTATTCTTACTTTTTTTTTCTTATAATAAAAACACAAAATACAGAATACAATGGGTTCCAAAGAATGTACTCGTTCCCAGCCATGTGGTTTCCCCTCCAGGAAGCAACCACTTTCATAGATTCGTGGATTCTATCAAACTATTACATATACTTATAAATATTTACTATCGTTTCCTCAAAAATGACCGCATGTCAAGCAGTTTTTGCCCTTGGCTTTTCCACGTAACTATATATGCCAGAGTATTTTCCACATCAGTAAAATTTGGTACTACTGAACCAAAATTATGAAAGTGATTTGTAGACTATAAAGTGTTTACAGTGTGTATTAGTTTTCATAAAGTCAGTATTTACTTGGAAACTAAACCAGTTCTGAAAAGGATTTTTATTTCTAGCAGAACTGATTGCTACCCCAGATTAACACTTTGTTTCAACTTTAGGCTGATGAAGATGTGCTCCAAAGCATAGTTTGTGTAGTTTGACAGAAAAAAGGTTGTGTGGTTTTGAACAGTTCTCTCTATACTGGTGCTTTTTAATTCAGAAATATCCCCTTCATTGTAGAGTTGGCAACAGGTGAAAGTAGACAAAACCTGTTGTGTGTGTATCCTTGTGGTAACCGGCCCTCTTTAAAGTATGTACAGAAGACCATGTCCCTTCAAACACATTCTTTTTTTAACATTTGTTTGTTTATTGTGAGAGAGAGAGAGAGTGAGAGAGCACTCACACAAGCAGGAAAGGGACGGGGCAGGGCGGGGTGGGGGGGGGGGCACCGGTGGTTGTGGGCAGAGGATCTGAAGCACGCTCTGAGCTGTCAGCACAGAACGTGATGCGGGGCTCAAACTCACAAACCATACGATCATGACTTGAGCCAAAGTCAGACACTTAACTGCCTGAGCCACCCAGGCACTCCTCAAATGGACTCTTTAATTGCCAAGCAATGAATATAGACTAGAGGACCTATTTTCATCTGTGGCCAGAGATGGATGTGCAGTCAGCGTTTGGGTTTATAAATGCAGCCTTCCACAGTAAGCAGGGTGAGCAGACATGTGGGAGGTCTAACCAGCTGCTGCAAACATGGGCCCTTAGGGCCTGATTACAGAGGCTGGATGGACTGGCCTACTGCATGCGGGTCCAACTCCTGCTTGGCTCCCTGTGCTGAAGTCACTATCTTTTAGGCTGGAATCCAAGTTTGACATCATTTATCTACATGAACAGGTGCTCCCATAAAATGAACCACATAAAAAGCAAATGCTATGGCAGAGCTCAATGATTTCCCACTTGATGTTTTTCTAGAGGGTATGTTTGGAGGCAGACAGGGTTTCTCTACAGTCTCAAGAAGCTGAACCGAGAAAATATAGAGATCAACATTTTCCAGTGAAAAATAACTGAAAGTTCTAGAAGGCTCTATTTTAAATAAGTTCTTTAAAAACCTACCAATTCCTCAAATTCCTTTAATATGATTTCTCCTAGATTTCATGGTGTCAGAATTTGTATTAGCATATGGCTTATATTTGGTACAATGTTAGAACAAAAGAACAATTGGTGGAATGTATTTTAAAAAGCAAATGGGAAGCAACCTATTTAATTCCACTCAAATGTTTTTGGAGCTCTCGTCATTGCCAAAGTACTGAGGTCACTACTGCAGATAAAATATCTCTGGAAAAAGTTCAGGAAACTGAACTGTGTCTTTGAAAAGAGATAAAATTATAGAATTTACCTAATAGTATAAAATGATAGTAATTTATAGGTCTGACCATCAGGACATCAGGTCTTCAACTTACACTTGTTTTAAAATGTCCTTCGGGGAGCGCCTGGATGGCTTAGTCGGTTAAGCGTCCGATTTTGGCTCAGGTCATGATCTCACCATTCGTAAGTTTGAGCCTTGCATCAGGCCCTGTGCTGACAGTTCAGAGCCTGGAGCCTGCTTCAGATTCTTTGTCTCTCTTTGTGTGTGTGCCTCCCCTGTTTACGTGCTCTGTCTCTCTCTCTCTCAAAAATAAACATTAAAAATAAATAAATAAAATGTCTCTCTGGATTGAAATTTTAGAAGGGAGAGATCACTTTAAAGTGAGATTGCTTTAAACCTCTGTTAGAAATACCTGCTGAATTTCTGAGGACTGAATAATATGAGGACCTATCCAATCTGAATAAACATCAATTTTCTAAGGCATATTCTGTTCATCTTATTACATCAACTCAAAAGGCTAGATCCCCTCAAACTCTAAGAGGACAATGCAAGATTTGAGGGGTAGGGGACTCTTAGAATATCAGTATGATATTTTTATATCCTTTCTTCATTATATGTTATCACAAAATTAAAATATTACTGCTTAGCAGGGGAAAAACAAAAAAGAATTGACCAATCTCTTAGAAAGATATCCCAGAATTTTCTTATTTTGAAAAGTGTAGTTTTTAGATTAAAGAAAAACTATAAGATGAAACATAAAAAAATATCTCCACAACATTCACACAAATTGTCACTGTGCAAGTGAACTGTAGGCTATAAATGTCGGCTTTATTTTGAATTTTGTATTTGAGTTTTGATGTTTTGAGAAGTCTATTCTTAGCTATATGAAACATCATGTGGTTGGATTCTACTTTTTATCTGCTAATTAGAGTAAAAGAATCTGATTTTTTTCAAAAGAGATTTTATATAAATTGAACATCTAGAGTCAACCACCTCCCTCTCAGAATTGTTCAATAGATATTAGGATCACAAGTTTAAAAATTGCAAATCTTACCTTGCTCCAATATTTTTATCTTAAGATAGAGATACACATCCCCTTACAATTCATCTTTTCTCTTGAAGGAGTGTTAGCTAAATCTCTATGACCATTTATCCCTACTTAAGAAAAAGACAAATAAAGTTGTCCTATACTGCACAGTTAAAGTTAGTTTACAGTAGAAATAGTTCTGATGAAACACAAAACAATTATTTGCACAATGTTAAATATCTTCTGCTAGTAAATATGCTTACAATGAGGGTAAATGAAACTCAGAAATGCACAGTCTTAATGGAACTACTGTTTTAGTGATCTGTTAATATTAGCATTTTCATCTTATGAATTCCCGACAGTCTTCTTTAATCAGCCTTAACTGGGACATTCTATTTTATATGTCATGTTATTCCATTCATAAAATGTGGTTATGGGAGGATAGAACTTCTGGAAAAGGTAAGGTGTAGTTTAATGTCTGCTTTCTGGAAGCTGAAAATAGATTCTGCTTTAAAGATTTACCCAAGAGAGCAGACTGTTTCCATTCTCTTTGTGAATTCTTCCCGATAGTCTATATATTTTTTTTTTATTTGGGGAAAAACTGACAAGTCTTGTGTTTATTTTTATGTCCAAGCAAGAAGCTCAGTTAGTGGTCTCATATGGGTACAGGTAAAGGCGACTTAATATGCTTGGGTGCCAAGTGATAGGGTTGATTGGGAGGCATTGTCACCAGGAAGGGAAAAGTCATATATTCAGTAAATATATTTTCATCATAGCCACCCTTTGATGGACTAAAAGAGCAATGACATTGATTTACATGGGAGACCTCTCTCTGGTATACTATGATCTCCATGTGGTCACAGAACTGAAACTTTATAGTTTATATATCGAACTACGTTTGTTTCTTTTTCCAAGTCTGCAGTGCTTCCATGGGAACATGAAATTTATTAAAATTGTGATTATTAATATGAACAAAACAAAACAAAGAACATCTTCAAAATTAAAATTCAAGAGAAATTGAATCCCATAACAAAGTATTCATTTATATTCAAAGAATGCTAATAATCTTCAGTCTTTGTACATGAGATCTAAAATTCAATCAGTAAATCACCTTAACAACAGAATCCAAAAATGAAAAAAAGCAAAGTACATTTTTTCCAAGATAACCACTTGCTGCTATTGATCAAAGCTTGATCTGGGTTTATAAGCTATTGACAAGCTACAGATGGGATTTTATAGATTTGTCAATGTAAATGAATCATCACCAAATGTTTCAGTAATGTTTTCTGTTAGCTATCACTCTTGGGTGTAACATGAGCAAACACAATGACTGTTCTTTTTTCTGTTGTGCTAATCATGCTCCAAAGAATGAACAGCTTTAGGCAAGGAGGTGATTCATGTCTTTATTTGCCATTCAAATGCAATTCATTTGCTAGTATGAATTGCATAGGTACTTCCTACCCTGCTGCTTACTTAAGTCCAGCTTTGTTACTACCCATGTTCAGTGTGATTTCAGATTTGTGGATTTTAAGGCATTATTTCAGATACAAAGGTGTCAAAAATCAAATGATGCCAGAAAATATTACTTCTAATTGTTATTGTTGCAATGGACTTAATAAACCGTGTGGAAGAATTCTTATTTATAGTTCATTACCCCTTCTGAATTTAGGGACTCAATGTTAAGGACATCTGTGAGCCTCAGAGCTGCAGAAAAATCTGGGGTGTTTGAGGTCGGAGAGATCTTCCATGCATGCAGGTGTCAACACAGAGAAAAGGCAGGAGCATCTTTCTCTTCCTGTGTAATTAAATTTTGCTATTGTTTTCCTGGAGTAAGCCATACAAATATTTCCAGGTGAATTAGAATACAGCACATTGTAAATGGAGACTCTAAGGGGCACCTGGTGGCTCAGTAAGTTAAGCGTCCAACTCTTGATTTCACCTCAGGCCATGATTTCAGGGTTGTGAGATCGAGCCCTGCATCGGACTCTATGCTAACTGTGGAGCCTGGTTGGGATTCATTCTCTCTCCCTCTACCACTTGTGTGCACCCCCTCCTCCTCTCTCTCTCAAACAAACAAACAAGCAAACAAAAAAAAACAGGTTTAATTAATTACAAAATGGAAACCCACCATTTGCCAATCTGTCATTGTATTTGATGTTCCTCCTTTTCAAGGCTCTTATATTCTATCTTTCTTGAAAGGCCCACACTCAGTCCTCTCCCTTAGATTGCAGTGCTGGTTACTCTGGAAGATAACTATGGATGTCTTTAGCTCTAATGGCTCCCCAAAGTGAATTCCAAATATACACATAATCCACACTTTAAGACCTATCACCCCAGACATAATTCCCACATCTGGTTAAAATTCATCCTGTTTTCATATGCTAGGGGTTATAACAGATTTATATACATGATTATCTGTAACCATATTAAAATCTGAGCCTCCTTTAAAAAGTTAGACACTTAATTAGGCTGTTAAGTATCCTTATATGGTAGGAACATTATCCCAGAATTGGGAGGATAAAGTCCTAAATGTAACCTTCCCACTAGAGTCCTTCAGCACAGCTGGACCTGTTTGCTTTCCATCAGATTTCCTCTCTGTCAGATGGAGACATTGTCTAAGACGTTCTTTTAAGCCCCCCCTGCCAACCCCAGAACAATTTTTGCTGTGGATTTATTTGGCCAAGGAAAACACACTAACTACGTATGGCCCAATTTTGAAATTATGCTTAGAAGGTGAAGTGCATATGCATGTGAGTTTGAATTCTTAAGATCATTATAGCCATGGGAAATAGAGCCTAATTGAGAGAACTTCTTTTTCTGCCACATCACAAAAGGAAAAGAAAGTTTTAGAAAAATTTCATGAGGTTTCCATTGCATTAATCAACTAATTTGTTCATGTGTTCATTTAAATATCAGACCTCACTATTGGAGTACTGCTCTAGCATTCCAAGAAGGTTTTGGGCTCCAGGGCAGGAGCTACCTTTTGGACTGCTAAATATCTAAGTGACTAAAATACTGTTTGTATATTACCATCCTTTGAGACTCTTAAACTGTGGAATTTCTACAATGTTTTCAGAATTGTTGTAAAATACCAGGGGCAGGTTTCAGATTGAGAAAGCATGTCAACTGTGGGTAACTTAATCAAATCCCATGGTGTGGTAGAGTTTTCTTCCTTATAACATTCCTTGACTAATTGATACTAAATGTAGATTTTATTTATTGTTTAATGTAATGTAGTTTAAAACATTTAAAGAAGATACAATATTTATCAATTTTTTTCACTTAAAAAACAACAGAAATTAAAAAGGTCAACACATTCTCCTTGACAACTGGTCATTTTGCAATATTAAATGTCAGTTCAACCGTGGGGACTCTAACTTCCCAGAACTTACATGAAGAGATTACGGAGAATAAAAATCACTTTGATTTCTCTTGTCCAATATGTGTAACACTATTTTCCAGGTCAATTATTATTAATTTTTGAGGGGCATTTAAAAATAGACCTGGATATAGCAACTAAATTTCTATAGTTGACTATACAACTCATTGAAATGAAAGAAACCAAGAAAGTTGTTAAAATAGGCCTCTAGGATCTTCATCATGAGCATAAGTAAAATTATTGTTAATGTCATTTGAATATAGTTTATAAAAGCAGGCTGATGTTCAAAACCTGTGGTTTTGAGTGGCTTTTGTGATGTTGCCTTTAAAGCTCAATATTCTCTCTATATTTTTCTTGACTCTCTATTATCATCTGAGAAAGCTATTTTCTCAGAGGGTGGAGGGGAGAGGGCCTCACCAGCATTCCCTTTCTGTAACTTTTCTGTCTGCAGTGTTCACCTCCTCATTTCCAGGATACATCTACATTCCTGGCTGTGCAGTCTACATGAATACTGGTTTGTCACTTCTCTGCAAGCAGAATACAGAAGTGTCATGTACCCATGCTTGGTAATCGCTACCATCAGGATGCACAGATTAAGCCTTTAAATAGTAGAAGAAGAAGAGGAAGAAGAAGAAGGAGGGGAAGAAGGGGGAGGAGGAGAAGGAGGAAAATGTATGCAGTTGCAGTGGTCTCTCTTGCTTTGGCACTCTGCGTAAATATTATTTACCATTTGAGAGGTGACCTGTTGTGGTAACACCATGAACAGTCAGGACAGGCCTTTTATACTGTTGTGACAGTTCCTGGGCTTAGGGCATGGGCTAAAGTCTAATCAGAGTCTCGTCATTCATCTTGCAGTTGCACAGCCAAGGGCGCTTAGCGGGAAAACCATGGGGGCCATCCCATCTCCTTTCCTCAAGGATGGGATTGTGAGAAGCAGAAGGGATCTTGCCAACCACTATAGGGTTGTGAGCTTCATGAAGTTAAGAGGATTACTCAGAACTGAACTGAATCAGAGTCCAAACATCTACCTATAATCCATGAGCTAAGTGTTCAAGTTTCCAAAGCAAAGATAAAACACAGGCTGGGTCCAAGATTTAAGCAGTTAAGGATTTAGGTTTAGAAAATCCAGAAGGTAGTCCCAAATAAGTGAAGTTCAAACAGGAATAGAAAACCTATCCTGGGGGGTTCCAGCAAGCAGGATATAACATGGCCTGATAAACTAGAATCATTTTTAGGCTAAAAATGTCTAGTTCCCTCGTATTTAAATTCTCTTCATGAAGTCATGAACAGGGCTGCACAAAATGAAGGCCTGAATATGCTGGTAGGGAATAAAAGTGACAGACTTAATGTTAGACTTGGCCCAGTTATTTACCATAGCATACTTTTTTTTTTTTTTTTTACTGACAGGTAGAGGGTGCTCAGCAACCATTAGCAGGTTTGAAACAGTTTTGTCTCTGAAACCAATTCTGACTTTAAACAGGATATAAAAAGAAACACAACTTAAGGCTTAAAATTCAGTACTTCAACCCACAAGCCAAACTATTGCTATATTTAATGCTATATACTGAACTTCTGATTGATTTAGCAGACCTGATCCTATTCCATGTTGTGTCTAGCTTCTGGATCACTATGCTCTTCCCAGTGACCAATCTCGTCTTCGTTTTTGACCAGTATCTCAGCCTCTTTGCGACCAAGGCCTTGTCTAAATTAGAGACCAAGGCTATCTCTAAATGTCAGTGCAGTGGCCAGGGAATTATTGAAAAACACTTAAAGAGGCAGGCATTGTGTTGAAGTAGATATATGTAATAGCATTTGACATCCTATTTCCCACATGAGGAATGTCAATGCCAGTGCGTTACTTTGGTTTATGTTTGGATGTTGTGTATGGTCTATCAGTCTGGAGTTTTTCCCAGCATCTGTACCAACTTCAATGACGATGTTTAGTTCCACTTCACGGCTTTTCCAACTGGCCACATACCATGATGGTGGATGAGGACGTTTCATTCATGTAAAATATAACATTATGCTGCCATTCTATTTATTTCCCCTTTAAATGAATTTAAGGATGGCCTCCTTTCAAATAACTGCAAAAGACCAATATCTGTATTGCCTAATGAATAATAGAATGTATTACAGTGCTATTCATAAATTTTCCAATGTTCATTCAAATGTTTATTGGGAAACCAGTTGTATAATAACAGGGATAAATGGATGCCTGGGTAGCCCATTTGGTTAAGCACCCTACCTTTGATTTCAGCTCAGGCCATGACTTCATGGTTCATGGGTTGGAACCCTGAGTCAGGCTCTGCACTGACAGCTGTTAAAAAACAAAATCACGGGGATGAAAAGGTGAACATTCCCTGTTCTTAAGCAATTGACATTATTGTGAAAGAGGCTTAAATAATTATGTTGCAATATGACAAGTGCTTATAAAGGTGGTATAAAAAGCTAAAGAGGGTGGTACTAAGAGACGTTAATAATTTTGCTGTTTTTGCTCAGTTGTATTTTTTTTATTTGGGTTATCCAATGAATTAAAGAATCCTGGTATGATGTTATACAAATTTCTTTATAAATCTAAAACTGTTTCCTTGCCATATATTTAAAGGTCATTCAGATTTTCCAAAATTACATGCCAGCTTGTTGCTATGCTTATGATATCCCAGTAATCTTCTCAGTTTTAAATATACTTTTGTCAAATATGATTTCCATGCTTTCTGATATTTTTGAAACTATAGTCAACTCCAACATCCTCAGCTTTGTTATGAGTGAATGAAATATTTATAGAAAACAATATGATGAACTTGTGCATATTTTAGTCACTCTGCTCCATTTTAAGCAATATTTTTCTGACATACTGAAAGAGATTTATCAGCATAGTGCATTCTGAATCAAGTTGATACAGCAGTTTTACCCTAACCTTTTCAAAATTGCCTTCTTAAAAAGTTTTCTTGTACTTCAGGAGATAGGCAGCTGTGTGAAGTCATCCTGGGATCGGACTGAAAGCCCCATCCTAAGCAAAGCGCCTGGTGACCTGAGTTAATTGGATACTCATCCTGCGATCTCTGTATAGTGAAATGTGTTAATTGCATTGCCTTATCACAACATAATGATGCAATTAACTTGGATCACCAGGATGGACTGTTTGTTAGCATACATCTTATTTCAAAGATATCAATACCCACAAAGAACGGCACGTGTTCTGTCTAGCAAGCTTTGACGTATAATTGTTGAAATGTGCTTTTTAGTGGATATGCAACCTCTAGTGACCACAATTTTGGGGGGGAGGGGGGTTTCTCAGCATGGAGGGAAAAGAAAGGAAAATGAAAAATTTAACCAATTTACATACTTCTTTCTTGCTCAGCAAAATTACATCTAGTGATCCTAGTTCAGCAAGCATTTTCTTCTTCCTTTTGGCTTGCTTGGCTTCAGGTTCCTGTACAACTTACCTTTTTTGCAGGTTATCAGTATCTCAGTAATTAGCTAGAGGGATATATATGTGTATTGTCCATTGCCATTTGGGACAACATGGATGGACCTAAAGGGTTTCAATTTTTTTTTTTTTTTAGTAGAAACAATAGAGAAAATTAACAGCAATATCCAGTATTTGTATAGGTAGTAAATTTGCCATAATTCCAGAATCCTGTGTATCACCTCTCTGTGGGATAATAAAACACAGGTAGAAAAGCCCATCTTGGCCTTGTTTTTTCATGTAGACAAAAGCACCTGCATATACCTTGCAAATATTGAAAAACTTGGGGCGCCTGGGTGGCTCAGTCGGTTAAGCGACCGACTTCGGCTCAGGTCATGATCTCACAGCTCATGAGTTCGAGCCCTGCGTCGGGCTCTGTGCTGACAGCTCAGAGCCTGGAGCCTGTTTCAGATTCTGTGTCTCCCTCTCTCTCTCTGACCCTCCCCCGTCCATGCTCTGTCTCTCTCTGTCTCAAAAGTAAATAAACGTTAAAAAAAATTAAAAAAGAAAAACTTAGTGCTAGAAGTAATGCTAAGGATAGTAATGACATATTTGAAGTTGGCATCTCTTTGCTCCAGATGTGGAGAATGATTCGGTATTCGTATGTTCTCTCTCCCCACTCCTCTCTGCCCCCACTCTGTTTCCCAGGCTAAGCAGTTCAAGCAAGTGCATTATGCATTTTCTCTTCTTGCTGTGATTTATTTTAATATAAGGTTGATAACTGAAAGTGGGAACCTCTTCAATCTATTTTGCACAGTGTACATCAGTGCATAGTCTTGGATGACTAAAGTGTCTCAGGAACTGCTCCATAGCTAAGCCTTGCCAGATACATGCAAATATCCAGATGTAACATAGGCACTTGCTATCTCTTTTTATCAGTTATAAATTCCTATATCCTTCACTTTCAGATAGCTGAAATTCAGTTTTTAGGAACAGTTTTTGCAATTTATCTTGTCAACTTTTCGTTTTTGATTTAAAAAAAATTTAATTGTTCTTGTTCCTTATAATTTCTTGTTGCTTTTCCCAGTCTGATTTTTGTGTTATGTCATTCTGGGAAGGCATATGTTAGATTAGTGCTTCCATTTCATCCTTGTCTGTACTCTTAACATGGACCTGCATTGGTTTATGCCTGGTGGTAGAATAAAAGACCCCCTTTGAAAGTAGAGAAGTTCATTTTCTAAGATTCTGAAAGCCATTATTAAATTTTATTCTGAAAATAATTAAAAGTCAATAAGGAAGGGAAATAGTTCTCCTCACTATCATACTTAGTCACAAGGTGTATATAATTTTATGCTGAGTTGTATTTGTCTCTGGCCGTGAGTATTTAACATAATAAAATACTGTTTTTTTCAGTAGTGATTGAAGGACTATTTCATTAGCAATCAGAACTGTAATGGTGGGTGTAATTAATAAACAACTTGAGTCAAGATATCATTAGGTGATTTTTGGAATAAAGTTAATCAATTATGGTGAGTGTTTAATATTTTTCTCAATACAACTGAGGTATTGTTTCATACAAAGAAATGCACGGAAGAGCCTATTTCTGTGTTAAAAACTCCAAGGAGAGGGGCGCCTGGGTGGCTCAGTCGGTTAAGCGTCCGACCTCAGCTCAGGTCATGACCTCACAGTTTGTGAGCTTGAGCTCTGCATCTGGCTCTGTGCTGACAGCTTAGAGCCTGGAGCCTGCTTCAAATTCTGTGTCTCCCTCTCTCTCTGCTCCTCCCCGCTCATGCTCTGTCTCTCTCTCCTTCAAAAATAAATAAAAACATTAAAACAAAATTTAAAAACTCCAGGGAGAAAAGGTGGATGCTACACGGGGTTCTGCCAATTCTTTGTCTGGTTTTATAGCAGGTGGAGACCCAAGCCAATGAGAGGTAAATTATTAATGCTTTTGACCTATAAAACATGGGTACTGTCCATATTACTATCACATGATAAATCTTTTGTCTTTTTCAGTTATGGTTAATTAACAATGTGAGGATTTTGATTTCTTGGGATCTCAGACTAACACTAAGATCAAGAGGTTTTTAAACAATCAGACTTAGAGAATCTTTACTATGTACTTTATAGACACATATACCTTCCGATGTATTTTGTATAGATGTATATACATATATGTATGTGTGTGTATATATACATATAATATACAGATCATTTGTATGATCTTAGGACTGAGGAGTAAGCTGAATGACTAAAAGTGAATGGCATTATGATCTATAGGACATGTTGGACTGAAAAAAAAATGAGTGTGTGTGTGTGTGTGTGTGTGTGTGTGTGTGTACTCACAAGGTCTCACAGTGGATAAGTAGGCTGAATGACCGAATATATATGTCCCCTTGCCAATATACAAGCTTTCCAGAGTGATTTCCCTGCAACTTTGGCACCAATTAACCACTTATACTTAAGGAACAGCTTCCTCATACATATGCTCAGTTATCATAAAACACAAGGAATAGACATGTTACATGGAAAGCATATTTGGCTGTGCATATTAATGTCACAGCTTCAATCAATACAAGTTAATAGGTGTTCTACTAAGTAAGCATTATGTTTAATTTGTGAAGAGTTTATTTTGGGGCAGTTATATTAGCTCCTACTTTGACTTTTTTTCTTTTCAATCTATGTTCTTTTGTAAGTAAATATCTTCTTTTAGATTCATAATCCCCTTTTCTTCATTTTGTCTAGTACAAAATATTAACCTAAGTTAATAATGTATTATGATACAAGAATTATATATTAATATCATAATCAGATTTTTAAAAATTATTTTGTTGGGTGCTAAACAAAAATATAAGAAATACCATGAAAAACGTATTATATGCTAAAATTCATAGCCTGGCTCATGAGATCATTGATCATACATGTTCTTGGTACAGAAGCCTGTGTTTATCATTGGTGGATATTTATCAGAATAGTCTCCTTATCCACATGAATATTTTTCAACATATCTGGTGTGTAACTAAATAAAAAGCTGATAATCAAGTTGCCATCTTTTGGCCTTCTCTTGGCCTGGGGTGGATTTCTTGTTTCTTATTGTAGTTCTGGTTCCTTTAAATTTATTTTGGTATATTAACCTTCTTATATCTTTTATTTCAAAATATTTATTTTAAAATATGTGGGGTTTTTTTGCCTCCTTGGGAAGACAATATCATCTTTAGTATATCCTTTTTTGTTTGAAAGCTATTGGTAAAAGAATTCTTCAAATTTTTCTTTGCTCCCTAGGAACTCTGAATATCTACTATTCTTCAAGGCATGGCATATTTTTTTTTTTTACTTCAAGTGAGTTCCTGAAGAAGGTGGAGTGCTTGCTGAAAGATGATGGATACATGTTGTATTAATTCCACTTTTATAATACCTCTCATCCATCCCCTCCATTCCATTTCCAGTGCTTATTTTCCAAAGTATCACACAAACTATGATAGTTCTTCCAAATTCTTCTCTCATTCCTTTCTTACATTCTTATATAATAACTGAAAGCACATGTTTAAGATTTCACCAAATTAAAAAAAAATTATGCTTGCAGGTTAAAATCAAAACTCATAAATGTCAAATTGAATATTCTTTATTATTGGGACCTGGCTTGTTTTTGCAAAATTAATTGCAATTACTTATTTTATTCTAACCATTTTAACTGTACTAGAATCTGTGGATTCTTTGAGCTTTTCTGCATTGGTTTAAACAGAATCATTTCTGTGGAATGGCCTCTTTAACACTCTCATTCATAAATTTTCCTGTCCATCAAGCTTCAATCCAAGTGTATCCTTAGCACATAGAGAGCCTTTTAACTATAACACTTAACCAGGTACAGCTTTCCCACTTGTATTATAATTATGTACATGTACATTCTTCTTAAGCAATGAGCCCTGTAGAGGCAGAATATGCACGTGAATCATCTTTGTATATTCTTAGTATGGTGCTTTGCACTTAAAGAGCCGTTAATTACTTGATGGATAAAAACGAATTGGTGATTTAGGTGATGCTATAATGTTCCATCGTGGTCCATACCTGGAGTGGCCCTCATAGGTTAGAAACAAAATCCACAGGAAGATCAGGCTTTAGTAGTCCAGGAAAGTTTACCGTAGGAAAGGATGTTAATAAGTTCCTCAGTTAGGTCTTCAAGGAGGTCACAGCCTAGTTGGAAAGACTAGGTAAAGTATGGTACAGGAACAAATAATACAGTATAGTAGGGCCCAGTAAGAGGTATAGAACACAAATGCTACACAAATACGGAGTGGGGGAAGAGGCAACATTCCTGGGGATGGATGATCAGTTAAGAATTCTCAAAAAGTTGACTGTTGAGTCCTGTACAATTGCTGGAATTTTAATAGACACAGAAGAAGTGGGAATTACCTTCAGAATTGAGTTCTTGGTTAATAATGCCTTCAATGAAGGAAAAATTAAAAAAAAAAAAAACATAATACGTAGCAGATAGGTGTCCTCTTCCATGGATTTCTAGACTTTGTTCCAAAAATAGGCATCATTCAAGATCATCGATGGATTTGAATAAGAAACCAATTTTGTTTGCATCCCTCTGCTTAAATGCCTTTCAAGGATCTAGAAGTTTCATGTAAGGAGAAATGTTCACTTATTTTGAGCAAAAAATCAAATTTCTAGAATTGGAATTTATGTGACACCTCTATTCTTTCTATAAACAATTCAAAATAGGTATCTTTGTAGGAAAGTCAGTACCAACAACTGCTCTTAGCAGCAATAGGCTATTGCCCCTTTACCCAATGGACCCTGGAAGTTATGTTGGCAACTCATTGCCTTTATCACTGGCCCATACCTACATCAGCTCAGACTTGTCCTATTTTTAAAACATTGGCAGTATATAAATTCTATTTTTTTAATTAATTAATATTTATTTTTAAGAGAGAGCGCACACGAGCTTAAGTGGGGGATGAACAGAGAGAGGAGAGCAGAGGATCTGAAGCAGACTCTGTGCTGACAGCACAGACCCCAATGTGGGACTTGAACTCACAAACCATGAGATCATGACCTGAGCTGAAGTCAGATGCTCAGCCGTCAGACACTCAACTGACTGAGCCACCCAGGTGCCCCAAATTCTAAATGATATTAATAACACAGCACAGGAATAATCGATTGCTTTTATAACACTTAACATTTTCAGCAAGTTTCTGGTCCTCAAGACCAGTATTAAATGTGTGCTAAGTGTTAAATAGTGAAGTTTCTGTGATTTGATTAATTGACACCCTAAAGACATGACCTATTCACCTGCTAAGAAGCTAACTATGCAAAGGTTAGAAGGTGTGAGCAGAATTATAATTATCTGGCATTAGGCCAAAAAAGAGTTCGCTATCTAACTTAATGGTATATTTGGTACTTTAACAAGGGATCAAGGTTTGCAGACTTTCTTTTATTAATTTTGGTATGTTTCATACACTCTATAGTTCCTCTAATAATAGTAAAATTATTACATTGAAAAGTCATGATCTTGATCTTGCTGTCTTGTCTCTTTCCAAATTTCCATAGGGTGCAGATTTTCACAATTTCATTTACACTTAAATTTTTACCTCCTATATCATTCCTCCTTTTTGTATTTTTTCTTTTTTTAAAAACTTAAAGGGTCTTCCTACACGTCCAAATACTAACAACCTTACAGGTCCCAGTACAAATTCCACTCATCCATAAACACTTTAGTGTTCCAGTTGGTTGGAAGTAGTCTTTCCCCTTCTAGAAATTACTACACTTGATCTTTCCTCTTAGGTTCCTGTGCTTGTGTATGCTTATCACTTAGCAGCATTCCTGAGTTATATAATTGCATTCTAAAACATGATAGTCAAATATAAAACTTTAGTTTTGATGAATGTTCTATGACTATGTAACATGTTAACATGGGGGAAGTTGGGTGAAGGGTGGTATATGGGAACCTTCTGTACCATATTTGCAACTCTGAGTTAAATTTTTAAAATCTTCACAGACCACAGGATTAGTCATTTTACTTGAACAGAATATTTGAGGTCAGCCAAATGATGGTGTTACATAATTACAGATTTGCAAAAATGTACAAACAGGAAGATAAATTATAGATCTCAGACTACAGACTTTGTCAGTTTTCCCTGAAGCACTAAAATATAAGTGGGGTTGACAAAAGATGCAAAACATTCCAGAAGAGAGAGATTCCTCATTTCAACATTTTTGTCAATTCACTGCTTTCTTGAGATCATTTGCTGACCAATAGTCCTTTCACAAGTACTTTTTTTTTTTTCAGATCAAATTTAGGCCAATGAAATCATTCTTGAAAGAAATATTTATGAATACATTGTCAAGGAGGGCAAAACGGGAAATTTTGTTTAAATGAAAGTGCATAGCCTTGTCTTAACTTCTCCTTGAAATAAGTGCCTGTTTAAAAGCAAATGAGAATTTTTTAAAGGAATAATTAATTCAAAGAACCTGAAAAAAAAATTTACAAATCCACATATAGTGACAAAAAAAAATCTGACATCTGCAGTCAATCCATTCATTAAAATAAGACAATCTGTGCAGCCCATTTCCGTAACTCTTTTGCAGACTGCCTTAACTTTTCATTCTCATAAAATTGGAGATGGGCTGTTTGTTTTATTGGTAATTGCAGCAGCAGCAGAATGGTCCTATACTTGCCAGTCCACAAACTCCATAGATGTTTATCCACTCACGGCAGTGCCAGCCTGCTGCATTATTTCAGCAAGTGACGTTCTTCAATGAAAAAACAGCAGCTGCTCACTCAAAATAAACTTGTTTTGTTTATGCTGTCAGCAGAAAGCTGTTTTAAAAAATCATTAGATGCATCATGCTGTTGCAGTATGTTAAATTGTGAAGCATAAAGAAACGTTTCTGAAAGATAAGCACCATGTTACTTCCATGCCTTCAACACAGAGTGTTTCTTTTTCTGAAATACTCAAATACAGGGAAGATTGGCAATCTTACATGTTTAGACACAGTGTTGATGATGCCAAGATGATAGGTTGAAATCCCTTGCAGATTAGTGAACTTTACACAAAGGAAAACATGTGGAAGACACTACAAGAAGGGTGGGGACCTGGCACTGAGGGTGGCTCTGCCAACCACAATCTGTATGACCTTGGAAATGTCTCTTGATTAGTCCGAGCTGTACCATTTTCATCAGTCTGATGGTCTCTTAAGAACATTATACTTTATCATGCAATGTTTTCATTGTTACCGTTTTTCATCCCTTGTAAGAGTATGCATGACTGATAAAAATTTATTATAACCACAAGTCAATTATGCAAGACAGTGTTCTACTAAAGCAATCAATGAAGATATTTTTGTATTAAAATAACACCTCTATTTCATTTCTCAACTTAAAATATTTGGAAGTAGATGTTTGAATTTCTTCTTCCACCCGTGGACTTTGGTAAAATAAATTACAGGGCAACTATAAGATAAATTGCTATGCCATTAGTGTGATTTTCACTTAGAAAATCGATTGCATTTGTTAGAGCATCAAAAATCATTATTACTTTCAAAGAAAACAAGTAGAAAAGTAGGTTATATGTAGCTTGCTCCATTTCCGTAAAACAAAAGTATGTACATGTGTAGACACACATACACAAAGCCGTAGAGTTAGCTATTATCAAACTATTTTAAAGTGGTTTCCTCTGGAAGAGGCATTAATATAGGAGATCTCCATTCTCATGTTTCATATTTTTATAATTGAAGGTTTATAGTTAACATAAATGACTAAAATACATTAAAATACTTAATGAAAATATGATACTTATAATATTTTTGAGATACAATTTTAAGTGTAAGTCTTTTATGAATTTTGAAAAATGTATTTGTGCCACTATCCTCTTAATGTGTCTTACAGCCTTTTGTAGTCAATTTTCCCACACCAACCCTTGACCCCAGACCATCACTGATCTTATTTTTATTTATTATTTTTAAAGTTTATTTATTTATTTATTTATGTATTTATTGACAGAGAGAGAGCGAGAGAGAGAGAGAAATTGAATCAGGGACGGGCAGAGAGAGGGAGAAAGAAAGAATCCCAAGCTAGCTCAGCACTGTCAGCACAGAGACCGACATGGTTCTCAAACTCCAAAACCATGAGATAATGACCTGAGCTGAAAGGGTTGGTCACTTAACCGACTAAGCCCCTCAGGCACTCCCGTTTTTCCATTCCTCTCTTGATGGAAATTTATGTTATTTCCATTTTTTCCTATTATGAATAATGCTACGTTAAACATTCATGTACAGGTATTTTTACAGGCAAACCCTTTCTTTCTCTTGGGTATATACCTTACGCTAGAATTACTGAGTCATAGGATAAAAATACGTTTAATTTTATAAGAAACTGCCAACTAGTTTTCCAAAGTGGCTGTACCATTTTGCACCACCACCAGAAATGGCTGAGAGCTTTAATTGGTCCTCATACCTGTCAGCACTTGGTATTGTCAGCTTTTTAAATGTTAGCTATTTTTATGGGTACCTACTAGCATTTCTTTAGAGTTTAAATTTTATTTCCCTGGTGATGAAAGGTACTTGCCACCTTTTCACATGTTAGTCACATCTTCTTTCGCGAATTGTCTTTTCAAATTTTTTGTCCATTTAAAAAATAATGGGTTTTCTGTCCTCTCATTATTGAGTTGTAAACCCTCTTACAAATACATTTTCAGTCATTTGTGCTGCAAACATTTTCTCCATGCCTGTGACTTGCGTTTTTATTTTCCCAATGGTATGGTGAAAAGCTAAATGTTTTACTTCTCATGAACTCCAAATTGTCGTTTTTTTTTAAGGTTGGTGCTTTTCGTGCTCTAGATAGCTTTGCCAACCTAAAGGTTGTAAAGATTATCTCCTATATTCCTGTATTTTCTTCTAGAATTTTTTTAATTTTAGCTTTTCTGTTTAGGTCTTCTTATTTTCATAATTGGAAAATACAGGACAATCTTTGTAGTGAAATCATGGTATTTTTAACATAAAAAGGTAAACTTTTACAAACTACTTTCAAATTGATCTCTCCATAGTGTTTACAAAAGGTCTGACTTATAAAAAGATACGGGTCTAAAGGAGGAAAGCTGCATTTTCTATTATATCCTTAGCCTACCTGCAGAGCAGAGATTTTTTTTTTTTTTTGCCTCATCTTTTCTTACCAAAACATCCTTCAGTGTAATCAGTTGTCTTCAGTTGGCAGTTCTCAACACAATCACTTAGAAATAGAAATATTTCTAATTTTCTACCATGTGTCCCACAATTTGCTATGCTAGAAATGATACATTATTTCTGTAGGACTTAATCCGCACCATGGAAAAGTGGGGTCAAACAAACCTAAACAAAGAGATCATTACAATACATGATATGATGGAAGCACTAAGAAAAAAAAAAAAAGGTCATTGCTGACACTGATTGGGCTTATAAACCGTAGTTTGGGGTGATGGGGGCTCCAGGGATGAGTTTCAACATCCAAGTCGTGATTGGTACCAGATGTGCTACGTATTCCTGGGCAAGTTAAGCGATGGAGAAAAATGGTTTGAGAAGAGAAAATAATTGTACTTAGGATGTTTGCAGTTTGTTTTTTTCCTCCAGCTTTGGTTGGTAGATAGGTTGTTATGGGTACTAAATCAGTCTACCTATACCCCAGTGGTTCTGATATTTTTTTATGTTTCTGAGTCTCACACAGACAAATGGATCCATTATAGACTGTCTACTAGCAATAAGGAACCTGTAAATGAATGCACAGCTCCTGTTTGAGTTTCCTTTTCCCTTAGGGTTATATTTACCCATCTCCACTTTCATTTTAACTCAAGTCTCATGGTCCAGGTAAAGAATGGTGTTCATAGCCAGTGATTTTTGTGTTTGCCTGCTGCCATTCCTTATGTAGCTGGTCGTCTTAATAGGGTCAGCATATGGTTGGTAACTCTGCTTTTCCCAGGATGTAGATTCTACAATTAAAGAAGACACATGCAAAAATAAAACTTTGGAAATCTTTTATTAACCAATGATTTGAGTTTTATTCATTTAAAAAAGTATTTAGCACTTCCTGTATCCCAAGAAATATGCTCAGTGCTGTAGTTAAATTGAATAAGACAGACACAGCTGCTGTCTTATACAGCTGACAATGAAGTGAGAATGGATGACATTGAACATTAATTAGAGGTATGATAAGTAGTGTAAGGACAAGTGCCATGCTCTAGCACATATGACACCGGGCTGAAGAAGTGACGTTTTGGTTGACACTTGAGTGGGCAATAGAGCAGGAACAGAATTCCACGAAGATGAAAGCCTCGCAAAAAAGCTCTGAGGTAGAGATGTGCACAGAGTATTTCAAGAGCTGAAAAAGAGCAATATGGTTGCAATACAGAGAGGAAGGAGGATACCAGCAGCCAAAGAGGCTGAAAAGAAAATTAGTGCCAGATCTCCATAGGTCTTGAAGCAGACTAACCAGTTAAGATGACATGGGACTTAAGAGGAGACATTATAAAACCTTACCTCCACTGCCTTCAATAAAAAAGGAATATTTTTGTGTTACATAACATGAAGTCATAAAGTAAAGCAGCTTTGAGGTTGGTTAATTCAATAACTCATTATCTAATTATTTCTATTTTTTACGATGCAACTTACTAAGTTTATTTATGTAGCATGGGGACAGGACCCGTGGGCAGAAAGAGCTGCACTTTTGTTGTGTGAAGATGGTGGTTATATGCTTAGTGCTCAAGGAAGAGGGGTTGTGCAGGGAGTTTAAGATCATAAATGTTGAGTGACCTACTCAGAATTGCAGTAGCTCCCCCTCATGTTTGTAAGATGCACATCCTCGCATACCAATATCCAGAGCTGTAAACATAATATATTTTTTGTATCTTAAAAAAAAAAAACACTTTCATAAACACTCAGGAAATTTCTCTTTTGTTGACCAGAATGGGTCACAGGATCTTTGGTTTTCTACACCATTCACTGGTAAGGGGAATATGACCACCACAGCTAGTCACGTGAGAATTACATGGGGGTGGGGGGAGGTGGATAAATGGAGGCACTGAATGTATACAATTCTTTACACTTGTTTGTCAGTGAGAAGAGAGATCAAATGGTCAATAGTATGGAATTGAGCTCCTTCTGGTCATTAAGACCAATCATAGTGTTCCCAAATTTTTGGCAGCGGTTTAAAATGTGGGTGCTACTAGTCTGCTAGGAGGGGACAATGATTATTGGGTGGGCCACCAGCAGTACCCAGGTTAATGACTTTGAACCTTATCAAAAGAGAATTGGGAAGCAATTGGAAGGTCCTAAGTATCGGGGGGGGGGGGGTGGATGGGGAATGTAATACAGTTTTTGTTAAAACTATAATTTTCTTCAATATGGAAAATGAGAATTTTTCATAAATTTTAATAATTAAAGGTATAATTATCCAACACGAAAAAAGGAACAAGAAATGATGAAGGGAAAACACTTTTGAGGCTATTATAGTAATGTACCTGGGATGACTTGGAGTAGTTAGGATAGAGAAATAATGGCTATAGTCTAAACATCCTTAATAACGAACATCTTAAAAAACTGATAACCACAACTGGCACATGAAAGAAAGGGAGAGGTCAAGCTGGACACTGAGAATTCTGATTTGAACAACTGATGAGAGAGAAGTGCTATTCATGGAGATGGAAACACTGCCGGGTAGCAGAGTGGTGGAGTTTGGGTATACTGAATTTGAGATGTCAATAAGATGTTTAAAAGGAGATACTTGGTCAATATAGGTATGGAGCTGAAGGGAGCGGCTGAAGTCTGGATATAATTTTGTTGGTATTTAGTGTAAAATTGATATCAGACATGGGTGAATGAGGTTGGCTAAGAAAATATAGAATGAGAAGAACAGAGTGCTTAATCTAATCCTGAAAGACCTCAAGCACAGAAAGAGTTTCTGACAAAGGTGATGTGAGAATGGCTCTGAGAAGTTGGAGAAAAACCAGTGGAATGTTACATCATAAAAGGAAGCCATTTCTCCACAAAGAAGGAGTAGACACCTGTATCAAATACCTCTGATAATTCTGGTAAGGTGAGGACAGAAGTGCAACCATTACATTTGGTCCTATAGAGCGGTGCAATTTGGGGCGCCTGGTGGCTTAGTTGATTAAGCATCCAACTCTTGCTATCAGCTCAGGCTCCATGCTGAGTGTGAAGCCTGCTTGGGATTCTTTCTCTCCCTCCCTCTCTGTGCTCCTCCCTGCCCCCACACATGCATATGTCATCTCTCTCTCTCTCTCTCTCTCTCTCAAAATAAAGAAACATTAAAAAAAATAAAAAATAAAATGGTGGAATTTGTATAGTTTTGGTAGAATGGTGTTACAGTTCCAACCAGAGTAAATAGAGTAGTTGATGGCGAGTAGGAAAAGGGATTCCGAGAAAGAAGAGTATTGGGCAGAACAAAAGTTGTCTTTGCCTTTAAATTTTCATGCTTGTCACAGTACATATTTTATACCAAGGAAAAGGGTTTTCTTAGTCTTTAAATTTTTATGCTCGAAATGGTGGGGTGTTAATCCCCAAAAGAGAGAAGAACATGCAAAAATGAGATGAAAATGGGGCATCTGTTGTGAATCATAGTCAATATGTTAAATATAACTTTTTCTTTCATAAATTATTTAGGCCAGAAAGGCAGTTGTTTGGCAAAACTTACTGTAACCTGCTGCACAATTTTGGGGCAAATAATATCACGTAACAGAGAAAATTTCACCATTGTAGTACTTCTTTAGAAGCTCTAGCCTGCTCTGATTTCTAAATTAATATTCTTCCAAGATGATTAAGGAGACTGTTTCAACCATCAGAAAGTACATCTGATAACACCGCACAATAGACTATGACATTGGACTAGATTACCAAAGTGTGGACTATGAATGGAAGAGAACAGAGGTGAAAGCATCATCGTTAATCAAGGTGCTTTGTAGATGACTGGTTATTGGACACACAATTTATATGCTTCTTCATTCAGTTCCATATGAGAAAATATATCCATTGCTTGATAGGTTGAATTAGCACACCAGGAATAAGACAGACTGTGCCCTATATTGAGAACTAATTCTAGTAAAACTATTTGTGAATTTAAGGGTGATTGAAAATGTGTTTCTAAAGTGCATATGTTGCCTGGGAAAGTATTAGGTGTTCCTCTTCTTTACTAAAGGTAATCTAAATGGAAAAACCTGTTCTATAAGGGATTGTTAAATGAAAATCCCTTTAAATGGAATATATTAGGTGGATTGACCTTGCTTATGGAACTAATAATTTTAAATATTCCAGCGATCTGAGTTGAATGAAATCCATCATTTATTTACCTTTGTTCTCCCCTTATCCCCTCACTGACCAAGTCGATGAATGGTATACTTTGAGACCTACCAAATAACCCTAATGACCCAGGCCTATACAAATTCTCATGATTCTCATATTTTTAAATATCATCTGGAAAGATTACCCTAAATGTTTATCCTGAATGGGTTCCATCCTTGCTCTTTCTTTGTAGAGTAACAATTTAAAACTTCCTTTTTCACTAATGTGTAGTAATTTCTGTGCTTTGAACATTTGGATGTGTGTTAAGAATGTATTCTATGTTGTCTATCAAGTGAAAATGGTAATGCATTTATTGAGTGCTCCAGTCAAAATTAGCCCAATATTAAATGCAGGATCTAGTCAGCAGTTTCATCTTTTGATGGATCATGTTGTCAAGGCTTTCAGTGAGTTGACAATTTCTACTTGTAAGCAGTTTTTGAGGAAAGAAGACTGTATAAGACCTTAAATAAGTAATCATCAAATTACCTTGTATATACTGTTGAGAATGAATTATAATAAAGCCACACAATTTAAAGTACAGGTCTCCAGTTGAGTCTATCTCAACATAAATGAAAAACGTCATTTAAATGATTTCATGTTTAGATGTATTTTCCACAGAATATTCTTAAATGTTCTTAAAAAATGTTAATGATCCTTAAACTCTCTTGAAGGAAAAAAAAATAAGAAACCTTGTTTCATGATTATATTAATATATTTATCTAGTCAGCCATTGAATATCTATTAAGTGGCTATACACAAACTCCTGTTTTTCATCCAACCTCTTTGTTTTATCCTATTTCACTTGGCCTTTTAGGCAGCCCTTTCTATCATCTTTCTTACTGTTGATTTTCCTTAGAATATGTCTAGGGCCTCTGTTTTCATGCACCTCTCCAGAGGTGATTGTACCTACTTTCCTTTTCTTGTAGAGAAGAAGTAACACAACGCAGCAGGTAAGTCTTGAGTTTGGAGTGATCTGTAACTGGGAAATGGGGCTATGACTAGGAATTTGAACTTGATTTTATGAGTAACAGAAGGATCTTTAGCACAGAAGTGAGCCGAGGAAAATACTATAACAAATGTAGGAGTGATGGTGACAATGCCTGTGCCCAACCACAAATGTCCTGACAAATGCTTATCCTGTTCGACTCAGGGTGTGAGATCCAGCCTTTATAAGGGAACTAGTCAAGGGAAGATCGGCAAGGAATCTCAAATTTTAACTTAGCTAAATTATGAAAGAGCTTTTCATCCTGGCCTCACATTAAATCAATTTCAGTGATAGAAACTTTGGGTTAATCAGCTCCAGCCTTAATTATCTAGGAAAGGAATGATCTTCTAAATGCAGAAGGTAGGACGATAGGAAGGTAGGATTCAGGGGAGGATGAATAAGCTTATTGATGCATAGTGATTGTCCTTGTAGCTATCTTGTGAATGAATTACACTTTGCCCTCCTCCCACCTTCCTGTTCAAGGGCAGTTTTTGACCAAGAAGCAGACTCATAAGATCTCAAAATAGTAGAGATTTATTGGAGAGCTGTTGCTATCGCTGGCTTTCCTTTTCCTTTTTTGTAACTGTACCTTGATTTCTTGGAGAACTATTTCCCTGCATTTCAAATGGTTATAGTGGAATTAACTTCCAAGATGCCAGTTCTCTCTTGGCCAAGAGGTGGGCAGGGTACCTAAGTTCAGCCAATCAGACTCTGCGTAAAACTTGGATGTTTGTTGAAGTGATATGAGGTGAAGAAATGGTTGCATATAGTTCATTTCAATAATGGGGACCTGAAAAGACTCTCTATGTCCCTTCTCCCTATAATGTCCCCACTGCCTTGGCTCCTGAATTTCCCAAGGTTTGGTTTTTCAGGTTTTCTTTTAGTTCTATAAGTTACCTCATTCATATACTGCCATAAAATTATCTAGGTTACAAATTCTAAGATTTGTTTTTCATTGTTGGCAATCAAATATCACTAATTTTTGTTAGATATTTTTCAAAACCTTAAATCAATACATCTCAAATCTTTTAATAAGGCATCAATTTGTTTTCAAAAGAACACTTCTTTCTTAGTAAATGCATATGGATTTTCCCATGAAGACACTGTGGATCATGGAGTAACAAAACTCAGATGTTTGGACCTTGAAGGGCACTTTGATATGGTACTTATGAGTACAACTCCCTAGGTATATTGTTGAAATTAAAATCCTGACTCCATCATTAGCAGCAATGTATATAAATAAATACCGTGGATAATTTTCTCATCATCTAAGTGCTTCCATTTGTTCAACTATGAAATGGGAGAAGATAATTTATGTGATGTGCTTACAACAATGCAGAACACATGGTAAAAAAAAAAAATACACATTCACCCCCTACTCAAGCTACCTTGCTACTTTATGCCAAAACTCAACTTTGAGCTTCTTGTAAGCAGAGACCTTATTTTAGTCATCTTTATATTCCTACTTCTAAGCCTAGTTGGTGCTTTTTCCCCCAGTGGCTACACTGTAATGACACATTTGGGGATTGTTTTTATATGTGTTGTAGTTGTATTAATAGTCACACAGAAACCTGACATCAGCTATAACTTTACTGAGAACTTAATTATAAGAGTTCAAGCTTATTATCCTTTTCCTACAAGGTACTCTTGCTTTACATGGTTATAAACATATGTAATTTTTCATTGTTTGTTTCCTTCCTGGCTAATTGTTTAGAATACCTCTAAATAATTAAGATTCTATAAATGCTTCTCAACCTTGGCTGCATATTAGAATCACCTGGAGGGCTTTCACAAGCACTTATTCCAGTTTACCCCAGATTAATAAAATTAGACTCTTTGGGGCTAGTACCTGGATATCAGCATTTCCCCCAAGGCCCCAGGTAGTTCTAATGTGCATCCAGAACTGAATCCCTGCCTCTCGAACTCATTTAGACCTTCCGAGTAAGATACCGGTAGGTCTGAAAAGTTTTGGAGGCCTTTTTTTTTTAAGTGTAAATAATTTTAGAATTAAGGAATTTTGTATATTGGCTGAGTTGTCTGACAGACTATGGTTTGCTAACATTAAAGAACAGGGTAACAGAGCTCAAGAAAAAGGCTGTTTATTCTTTGTCCTCCTTCTTCCCTTCATCACCAGAGTATAAGCAGCTATATTGTTTCATTGAGAGAAGATGGAATTATGGGGAAGCTGCTTGAGAATTTACCCTATTTTTTGAGTTTATTCTGTATATGTGAATACCTCAGTCTGTTAAGAGTCCAAGATCTGTACATTATCAGATTATATTTTATAGACTACATAGCATGTAAAAGTACAGATTAGAAAGAAATCATTTGGATAATAAAATTTTAAATTTATATTAAGACCCTTGGGGGCATGACTTTTGGTTGGGAACAGAGAGGTAATTTGTGTGTGTGTGTGTGTGTGTGTGTGTGTGTGTGTGTGTGTACATATATATAATTTGTCATCATTTTTTCTTGTAATACATTAAGTTTAAAGCCTTAACCACTTCTCAGACATTTATCAACAGTTATAATTTCACCTCCAATTTTCTCTTTCCTCTGGTAAACACAGGCCGTTCCATATATGCCATGGTTTCATGAACATTCAGTATGCTCACTGTCCCACTTAATCATAGATGACCTCAAACAAAAGTCAATTATGTGTCAATACTGTTCTAAGTGCTTACTATGTGCTAAATCATTTCATTATCACAGCAACTCTATAAGGGAGTAGCTATTTTTATTTTACAGGTGAGAAAACTGAGGCACAGATATGTTAAGACATATTTAGAAATCTGCTGGAGGTCTCCATTACAATTCTGGCAATTCCGGGTCTGCTTTTCCAGTCACTACACTGTGATGATTTATATACTATGTGAATAAGTAAAAATTCAATTCTATTGAATCTGTAAAAATGCAGCCGAGCTACTACTCCATTGGAAAGTGTGGGCAAGGAAAGGGAAGTGTTTCTGAAATTAATTTAAAAATAACTTTTCAGTTTTCGGTCTGCTATATAAGGTAAGAATTTGTATAGGTCTTTGTGCTGTGAGGTCTTACACAAATTTTAATCCTCTAGCAAATGGTTAAAACTACTGACAAGTTTCATTTTGATCTTGCTTGTGTGTGCCATCATTGAAAGGCAATGCTTTGAGAAGTGACATCTAAAGTAAAAGTCCCGAGTGTTCATCACACCTATAGGTTAATCTTTTCTTTAATGCTTTGGGTACTCCCAGGCAATGAGGCAGGATGAATATATCAATCCCAGCACATCTGAAGTAACAGGCAGGGGAAGTCTGTGCTCAGTGGTGCCATGTGGCAGGAGAGAAGCTAAACCTACTAGAATGTGCACTACTGAATTTTGGCAGCTGGCCAATGTTTAACATCGCCAAGAGAAGTGCAATTTTATTTCAATCATCTATTCTTATGTCAAGGCCAAGAGCAGCATTTCTAACAGCTTGTACTTCCCCATCAGTTACAACAATATGCACTCTACAACTCTTAGGGCAGGGAGCTTGAATTTGCATATTGGTAAAGCAGCAAAATATACTCTTTTAATTTTTGGAACGTGGGATAGAGGGATAATCATGGAAGCAAGGACCAGACATTTCCAACCCTTTCAGTTCGAAAACATACTAGTCGAGGCAAATAACATTTGAATTGTGTTGTCAAAACACTGGAAAACAATGGAGTATTTTGGAATCTACAGCTTAGAGAAAGAGAAAAGTCACAGAATTTCTTTTTTTGCTTTCCTTTCTTTGCTTTCCTTTCTTTTCTTTCCTTTCTTTCTTTCCTTTCTTTCACAATGACATTTGGGTCCATCCTATACTCCTGAAGATTGGAATACAGATTTGCCATGCATTCAACTGAAATATTTAAGGTATAATTTTAAGTAAAAATAGAGTCTGAAACTACCAAATCTACAACTTTGATGGGACTAATTTAAGTATGTGTACAATCCTCTGAGAGTTCTCTCAATGAATTGTCTAGACTAAAATAGCTATTTGTACTTGGGTAACATGCAGCCATAATTAAGGGTGACAAAGAGCAGCTCCATCACAACTTGAGGATTGTAAAATCCTCAAGGGAATGAAGTAAAATAAAAATATATTGACCTTTTATTTTGATTTCATCGTATCTTTTGCACAATCTCCCCTTTTTATTCCACTCCAATATTCTGTATGTCCCACACACCGTTCAATATTTCGTCCAAAGTCAGCTTGATCTTCCTGTTCCACATTCTCCCCTCTCTACTGGAAACTTCTTCACAAACTGTAGCAAAGCAATGTCCTCTCTCATTTTATCTCTTTTGAATTTAGTGAATTTTACTATAATTCAGGGGTATACATACTTTTAAAAACTTTAATAACAATACTTCAGCTTACCAAAGGTTTTTCTGGGCGACTCCAATTTGAATGATATCTAATTTATTTACATTTCTGTCTTAAAATCTATCTTGACCTGTGGCTACAGAAAACCATGGACTGTTAGTCCTGACACAAGCCATGAATGTCAGCAGTTAAGTATTCTCTTTGCTGTTGGAATCTTCTCTGTAGTATTCCAGACAAATGGTTTTCCAGGTTTGCCTGGATGCCTGCAAGGCGGGAAGCGTACCACCTCACAAAGACAGTTACATTACTTAATATTGCTCATTATATTGTACATATACGTGCTTTAAATTAATTATTGTCAGTTGGTCCCCATTTGCTTCTATGATTAAAGTTTAAAACCTCATCCACCTTACAAGTTCTCAGATATATACAAACACACTTTAATTTTTTCCCTTTTCTGGAATAGGCATGGCATTTTCCATATATGCCATGGTTTCATTAAAATTCAACATAATCACTCTCCTCATTAGTCGCTCCTGAATATGCTCCAGTTTTTCCACCTATGACATAGACATGGAAATGTCCGACTCGGACCCTTCTTCAAACTGCTGCCCAGGTGGGGTAAGTGAGGGCGGAAAGCAGCCTTCAGCTGTTAGTCCTCAGGGATCAGAGTCAGCTGAAAAGCCAAACTGTCACAAGGCCACTAATTCCCAGGGCAGCCTGCATTCTTTCTGAGGGAGACAGTTGTTTAAAAGCCCAGCCATGTCTGTCCAAAGGTTGATGACTGATGGGCAATATTAGGTCCATAGTTATTCAGTTGGCCTGAACTTTGTTTCACTTCTTCCTCTGTCCAGTACTGCTTCTTCTGGTCCCCCTCTCTTCCTGCCTTTCAACACATATAATAAACATCATATACTTAAATTTGGTTTAATTGTCTGCTTCTAGAGCACCTAATCTAAGACCCTATTTCTTTCTGTTTATAATGCTCTTTGCCCAGACTAGTTCAGAATCTATTTTAAACCAAGTGCAGACCTTCCATTTACTTACATTGAATGTGATTTTAAAGATATTGTACCACCAAACATTGAATCCCAGCTTGTAGGATTATTTTGAATATATTTTTACTCTCCTATGTGTTTGTTTCACCCAGGTTTGTGTCCTCATAGCATATGATGACTACCATTTCCAAGTGGTTTTGTTAAATGTCAACTAAGGCATTTGTGAAGATAGAGTCCTATCTCCAAGACTAAATCAACACAGACCAATTAGTGTTCATGGGTTATAGTTCATTACCCAGTTAAGAACTGGTTTCATTTGGTTTTCATAGTACTAGGGTAACATAAAGAACTTACCATACTTACGTAGTTTTTAACTATGATACAAAATGTATGTAGAAAGGTGCATGCAGAAAACTGAAGTCTAAGATTAATGTATAGTCACACTCCTCTGTCACCATGCTGATGATGAACTAGAATACCAGCAGCTCAGAAGCTCTTCAGGCTACTAGCTTCACCTCCTTCCCTAAAAGTAACTGTTTTCTTAGCTTTAACATCATAGATAAATTTTCATGTTATTTTAGTACTTTTACATAAGTTAGATGTCATAGTTGATGGTCTTGTGTGTGTCTGGCATCATTCACTAAATAGGTTTGTGAGATTTATAAATACTGTGTATAGCAGTACTATATTGATTTTCGTTGCTATATATTATCCCATTTTATGATAATAGCTCAATTGTTGCTTTTATTGTAGGTGGACAAATTTGATTATTTCAAAAATGTTACCTTGAGTATTTTTATACTTTTACACACTTACTATGTTGGCTGTATACCTAAAAATGCAACGGATGGCTCATGGGATATACCCGTGTTTGGACACATACTGCCGGTTTTTCAAGCTGTATCAGTTTGCACTTCTACCCACCGTGTATGAAAGTTCCAGTTGTTCCATGTCCTTACCAGCACTGGTATTGTTACTGTTTTCATTTTAGCCATTCTGGTGGTGAGAAAGTAGTTGCATATTTAACTATCTCATTTACTCTGACTGAGAAGTAGTGAAATAGAGCACTAGGGTATTGACCATTTGGATGTCCTCTTCTATGAAGTGCTTATAAATATCTTTTATCATGTTTTTGGTCTGTTTTTCCCTATTGATTATCAGTAAACTGTATATAGCTTGGATACAAGTAGTGTGTTGACCATATGTCTTTAAAAAAATCTTCCCCATTGTGTGGCCTACTTTGTAACTTTGGTACTGTCTAAAAATAGACTTTTTAAAAAGTTTATTTATTTTGAGAGAGAGAGAGAGAGATATCAGGGTGGGGGGCAGGGGAGGGGAGAGAACCACAACTAGCCTCCGCCCTGTCAGGATGGAGCCCAACACTGGGCTCCATCTAGCAAACCATGAGATCAAGTCCTGAGCCGAAATCAAGAGTCAGACGCTTAACCAACTGAGCCGCCCAGGTGCCCCTAAAAATAGACTTTTTAGAATATGTAGTCCAAATACCAACATTTTTTATAGTACTATTTCTTATATCCTGATCAGAAATCTTAGCTTGTCCCCAAGATCTTCAAGATATTCACATATATTATTTCCTAGAAACCTTACTGTTTTGTTGTTTAGATTGTTCATTGTTTAGACATGCAATCACCTTGAAACTGACTTTGCTGTAAGGTTTAAGGTAAGGGAGGAATGTTCTTTTTATTACATAGATACCAAATTTATTTAAGATAGTTTTAATGTCAATATCAACTTCTAGTTGCTAAGGATTTTCTTTTTCTTAATGAGAAATAGTTATTGAATTTTATCAACTGCTTTTTCTGTTTTTAATGAGATCATAGTTTTTCTCCTCTATTTTGTTAATGTGAATTCCATTGCTTTTTGTCTGTTTTGTTTTTTAATGCTAAGCTTCCTGCCCAAGACTGGAATTAACTTAATTTTTTAATGTTGTATTCACATTCCTGAGAGATTTTCATCTGTATTCTTTTTTTCTTGCAATATTCCTTCCAGATTTTGGTATAAGAGTTGTGCTGGTTTCACAGTTATGACTATTACTATCTGCCTGTTCACCTGAAAGAGTTCATATACCATTGTTTTGTTTCTACTATAAATTGTGAGTGAACACTCAATATTAAAGCTCTCTGGGGCCTAGAGTTTTCTTGGTGGTAAATATTTTATTTACAAGCTCAATTAGTCTAATAACGAGAGGGCCACTGACATTTTTCTATTTTTGTGAGTTTGCGAAGTTGTGTTTTCAAGGAATTTTTTCCATTTTATCTAATTTTTCCAGTATATTGGCATATAATTTTTATAATATCCATTTTTAAATTGATTACAACTAGGGGCTCCTGGGTGGTTCAGTCAGTTAAGCATCCGACTTCAGCTCAGGTCACGATCTCACAGTCTGTGAGTTCGAGCCCCACATCAGGTTCTGTGCTGACAGCTCGGAGCCTGGAGCCTGCTTCAGATTCTGTGTCTCCCTCTCTCTGCCTCTCCCCTGCTCATGCTCTGTCTCTTGCTGTCTCAAAAATAAATAAAAACATTAAAAAAATTTTAAATGCTACCACCTTACCCGTCAGAATGGCTAGCCTTAACAACTCAGGCAACAACAGATGTTGGCGAGTATGCGGAGAAGGAGGATCTCTTTTGCATTGTTGGTGGGGATGCAAGCTGGTGCAGCCACTCTGGAAAACAGCATGGAGATTCCTCAAAGAACTAAATATAGAACTACCCTACGACCTAGCAATTGTACTGCTAGGCATTTATTCAAGGGATACAGGTGTGCTGTTTTGAAGGGACACATGAACCCCCATGTTCATAGCAGCACTAATGAACAATAGTCAAAGTATGGAAAGAGCCCAGATGTCCATTGATGGATGAATGGATAGAGGAGATGTGGTGTATACACACAATGGAGTATTACTTGGCAATCAAAATGAATGAAATCTTGCCATTTGCAACTATGTGGATGGAACTGGAGGGTATTATGCTAAATGAAATTAGAGAAAGACAAAAATCATATGACTTCACTCATATGAGGACTTGAAGAGACAAAACAGATGAACATAAGGGAAGGGAAACAAAAATAATATAAAAACAGGAAGGGGACAAAACAGAAGAGACCCATAAATATGGAGAACAAACTGAGGGTTACTGGAGGGGTTGTGGCAGGAGGGGATGGGCTAGTTGGGGAAGGGGCACTAAGGAATCTATTCCTGAAATCATTGTTGCACTATAGGCTAACTAATTTGGATGTAAATTTTAAAAAAATAAAATTAAAAAAAATTAAAATTATTACATCTATAGCAACTGTAGTGACCCTCCTTTTTTTCTTTCTTGATGTTACTGCTTTAGCTTTTTCTTTTTTTCTTAGCCTGTGTTGCTAAGATTGATCAATTTATTTAGTGTTTTCAAAGAGCTAACTCTTGGTTTCCTTAGTTTTTCATTTCATATTTTTCTTAATTGACTGATGTCCTTATCTTTAGGATATTCATTTTTATACTTTCTTGGGTTTCAATTTACTATTTTTCCAGAACCTAGAAAAACTAGTAGCTAGAATTTTGCTTCTTGATATGGAAATTTATCCCATTGCTTTTTAAAATTATTCTTTTCTAATATACAAATTTTTTAAGTACTCAGGAGAGAATTTATTTTGGCAACCCTTGCCCACAAAACTCTAGAATCTTACAGGCGGTTCTTGTTTGCCAGAAACTACCTTCCTTTTTTTTCCTTAAGTTTTTATTTAAAATCCAGTTAGTTTACAGTGTAATATTAGTTTCAGGCACACAATACAGTGATTCAACACTTGCATACACCATCAGGAGCTCATCACAGCAAGTGCACTCTCTAATCCCTTTCACCTATTTAACCCATCCCCTGACTCTACTTGCTTTAAGCCTATATTTCACTTTAAGACCTGGTATAGTTATATTTCACAATTATGGCATGTTTTAATTTTAATTTCATGCATTTCAAAAGTTTTAATTTCCATTTTGATTTCTTCTCTAATATGAGCTTTTTAGAACCATGTTTAAATTCCATATATTTTGATATTTTCTATCTTTATTGTTTTCTTTTTTAGTTTAACTCCTCTGTGGTCAGAGAACATTCTCTAAATGTTTGAAATTTTTGAGATTTATTGAGGACTATCTTGTATCCAAGCTTATGGTCCATTTTCATAATTAAGTCATGTTTTCTTGAAAAATATATATTCTGCAGTTATTGGATATAAAGCTTAAATACTATGTCAATTTGATGAATAGTGTTTTTTTTTTTTAAGTTTATTTTGAGAAAGAGTGAGAGAGCACATGAGCACTAATGAGCACAAAGGAGGAGCAGAGAGAGAGAGAGACAGAGAGAGACAGAGAGAGAGAGAGAGAGAGAGAGAGAATCCCAAGCACGCTCCTTGCTGTTAGTGCAGAGCCCAGTGTCTTGAGCTCCATCTCACAAATTGAGAGATCATGACCTGAGCCGAAATCAAGAGTCAAGCAGTTAACTGACTGAGCCACCTAGGTGCATCAGTTAATAGTGTTGATCAAATATTCTATATTATTTTTTTATTTTATGTCTTCATACTGCTGTTACATCCACTGGTTTTACATCAACTACTGAACAAGGAGTAGTGAAATCTCTAACCAGAATTGTGAATTTCTCTATTTCTTTTTTGATTCTGTTACATTTTGCTTCATATATTTTGAAGCTGTGTTATTTGATACATGCAGACTTGGAATTATTGTCTTCTTGATGAAGTGACCCTTCAGATATAGTTCTCATTAGGTAAGCCTGAGTGGACTCTGGACTCTGTATTCTGTTCCATTGATCTATGTGTGTATTTTTGTGCATGTACCACACTGTTTTCATTACTACAGCTCTGCAGTATATACCGAAATCTGGGGTTGTGATACCTCCAGCTTTCTTATTTCTCAAGATTAATTTAACTACTGATATATTTGGGTTAAATCTATTGTCGGTGTATTTGTTTTCCTTTGTCCCATCTGTTAACCCTCGAAAATTCCTGCTTTGTTTCTTATTGTTCCTGGGAATAGAATTCTGTGTTGGCAAAAATTTGCATCTTTTCATAAAGAGATCTACCATAGGTGTTCTTTTTCCTTTGTATGTAATGGATCTTTTATCTTTGGCTGTATGTATAATTTTCTCCTTGCCGTTGATTTTTATGGTTTTGTTCTGATGCATTTTCTTTGATTTTATCTTCCTGTATTTGCTGAGTTACTTGAATATATTGTTTGTCTTTTAAAGTGAAATTTTGAAAATTATTGACAACTATTACTTAAAATATTTCGACTCCATATTTTCCATTCCTTTCTTTTTAACCCTTCCAATTATATATATATGTAAGATCATTTCACTACCTTCAAATTCTCTTACATAGGTTCTGTTCTTTTAGTTTTTAACTTAGTGTTTGCTAGTGTTGCTTTTTGTTTGATCTGCTGTTCATTCATCTAATGGATTGTTTCATGCTATTTTTTAGTTTTGTAAAATATATTTTATAATGTTTATATATTCTCATTATCTGACATTGTCTATTTTTAAATTTTATTTCCCGTATAGTTAACATGCAGTTATGTTAGTTTCAAGTGTACAATATAGTGATTCAACAATTCTATGCATTACCCAGTGTCCATCATGATAAGCGTGTTCTTTTAATCCCCTTCACCTTTTTACCTCTCTCCTGCCCACCTGCCCTCTGGTAACCATCAATTCTTCATAGGGAAGGGTTTGTTTTGGGGAGACACCTAAGTGATTCAGTCAGTTAAGTGTCCAACTCTTGATTTGTCTCAGGTCATGATCTCATGGTTCATGAGAGGGAGCCCCGCGTTGGGCTCCAGGCTGACAGCACGGAACCTGCTTGGGATTCTTTGTCCTATCTCTCTGTCCCTCCCCCTGCTAGTGTTCTCTCTTTCTCTCTTTCAAAATTAAATTAGACATTTAAAAGAGTCTATTTTGGGGTATTTCTCTTTTATTTTTGTCCATTCATTTTGTTTCTTACATTGCACATAAGAGTGACGTCATACAGTATTTGTCGTTCTCTGACATATTTTGCTTAGCATTACACTCTTTAGCTCCATCCATGTTGTTGAAATGGCAAGATTTCATTCTTCTTTATGGCTGAGAAATATTCCATTAAATGTATATATACCACATCTTCTTTATCCATTTATCTATCAATGGACACTTGGGCTGCTTCCATAATTTTGCTATTATAAATAATGCTGCAATAAACCTAGGGGCATAGATATCTTTTTGAATTCTTTTGTATCCTTTGGGTAAATACCCAGTAGTTTCTGGATCATATAGGTCTATTTTAAATTTTTTGAGAAAACTCCATACTGTTTTCACAGCGGCTGCACCAGTTTGCATTCCCACCAACAGTGCATAGGATTTCTTTTTCTCCACATCCTCACCAATACTTGTTCCTTGTATTTTTTTTTATTTTAGCTATAGTGACAGATATGAGGTAATATCTCATTGTGGTTTTGATTTGCATTTCCCTGATGATGACTGATGTCAAGGTTCTTTTAACGTGTCTGTTGGCCATCTGTAGGTCTTTGGAGAAATCTCCATGTGTTCTGCACATTTTAATTTGGATTATTTGTTTTTTGGTGTTGAATTCAATGAATTCTTTACATATTTTGGATACTAACCCTTTATCATATATGTCATTAGAAAATGTCTTCTACCATTCTAAAGGTTGTCTTTTAGTTTTGTTGATAGTTTCCTTCATTGTGCAGAAGTTTTTATTTTGGTGTAGTCCTAATTGTTTTTGCTTTTCTTTCCCTTGCCTCAGGAGACATATCTAGAAATAAAATGCTATGGCCAATGTCACAGAAATTAGTACCTATGATCTCTTCTAGGAATTTTATGGATTCAAGTCTCACGTTTAGGTCTTTAATGATTTTGAGGTTTTTTGGCTATGGTGTAAGAAAATGGTCCCATTTCATTCTTTTGCATGTAACTATACAGTTTCCCCAAACCATTTGTTGAAGAGATTGTCTTTTTTCCATTGTATATTCACTCTTCCTTTGTCAAAGATTAATTGACCATAGAAACATGGTTGTTTCAAAGTTGTATTCTGTTCCATTGATCTATGTGTTTATTTTTGTGCTAGTACCATGTTGTTTTGATTACCACAGCTTTATAGTATAGCTTGAAATCTAGGATTGTGATACCTCCAGTTTTGTTCTTTTTCAGTATTTCTTTGCTATTTGGGGTCTTTTGTGGATCTATACAAATTTTAACATAAATTTTTTTTTAGTTTTGTGAAAAAGATTATTGTTTTAATAGAGATTGCATTAAATCTGTAGATTGCTTTGGGTAGTATGGACATTTTAACAATATTTGTTTTCCCAATCCATGAACATAGAATATCTTTCCATTTCTTTGTCTCATCTTCAATTTCTTTCATCAGTGTTTTATAGTTTTTGGAGTACAGGTCTTTCAGCTCCCTGGTTAAATGTATTACTTGGTATTTTATTTTTGTTGCAATTGTAAATGGGATTGTTTTCTTATTTTCTCTTCCTGTTGCTTCTTTATTAGTGTATAGAAATGCAACAATTTCTGTGTATTGATTTTGTAATCTGCTACCTTACTGAATTATCAGCTCTAATAGCTTTTTTGATGGGGTCATTAGGATTTTCTATATATAGTGTCATCTCATCTGCACATAGTAAAAGTTTTACTTCTTCCTTACCAGTTTGGATGCCTTTTATTTCTTTTTATTATCTGATTGCTGTGGCTAGGACTTCCAGTACTATGTTGAATAAAAGTACTGAATAGGGGTGCCTGGATGGCTCAGTCTTCGGCTCAGGTCATGATCTCACAGTTTGTGAGTTTAAACCCTGCTTCGGGCTCTGTGCTGACAGCTCAGAGCCTGGAGCCTGCTTCAGATTCTGTGTCACCCTCTCTCTCTGCCCCTCCCTCACTAGTACTCTGTTTCTCTCTCAAAAATAAATAAAAACATTAAAAAAAATAAAAATAATAAAAAATAAAAAGTACCGAGTGGATATACTTGTTTTGTTCCTGACTTTAGGGGAAGAGCTCTCAGTTTTCCCCATTAAGGATGATGTAGCTATGGGTTTTTCATATATGATATTTAATAAGTTGGAGTAAGTTCCCATTAAACCCACTTTATTGAGAGTTTTTATATGAATGAATGTTGTACTTTGTCAAATGCCTTGTCTACATCTATTGAAATGATCATATGGTCTTTATCCTCTCTCTTATTGATGTGGTGCATTACATTTATTTATTTGTGATTATGGAACCACCCTTACATCCTAGGAAATAATGACACTTGGTTGTAGTAAATTATTTTTTTTGCAGTATTGTTGAATTTGTTTTGTTAGTATTTTGTTGAGGATTTTTGAATTTAGGTTCATCAGAAAGATTGACCTGTAGTTCGTTCGCTCTCTCTCTCTCTCTCTCTCTCTCTCTCTCTCTCTTTTGTAATGCCTTTCTCTAGTTTTGGTATATGGGTAATGCTGGCCTTATAGAATGAATTTGGAAGCTTTTCTTCCTCTTGTAGTTTTTGGAATAGTTCAAGAAGAATAGTTATTAACTTTTCTTTAAATGTTCATTAGAATTCACCTCTGAAGCCATCTGGTCTTAGATTTTTGTTTATTGGGAGGTTTGTTTGTTTGTTTTTAATGAATTCAATTTCATTGCTGGTAATTCCTCTGTTCAAATTTTCTATTTCTTCCTGATTGACTTGTGGAAAGTGAATATGTTTCCAGGAATTTATCCATTTCTTCTAGGCTGTCTTATTTGTTGTCCTATGATTTTTTTATGATCTCTTATAGAGATTCTACATCTTTTTAATTTCTTTTCCCATTTCCTTTATTATCTTTAATATATTGTTAATGGTGTTCTTTCAAGTCCTTGTTCTGTAGTCCTAAGATATGAATAACCATTGGGTTTGATTATATGGTATACTTTTTTTCCTTTGGATTATCTATCACAGTTCATGAATCTTCTCATGTCTCCTAATGGATAGTATGATATTATACCAAATACCCATAGAGATAGAAGTTGATATCAATTATTCCTAGAACATTTTTTCTTTTATACAGATACTGTGAAAGGCTAATACTTCAGTCTAATCAGATGTTCAGCTAGGTTGTGACTGAGTTGCAACTTCAGTTAGTTTCAGCCCACCTTTAAAATCTTGTAACTGAGAATTATTATGTGCCTTTGGAGACTCTCCTTCTCATGGCAACTAGATTTCTTAAGCATTGTATGGCTGCAGAAGAATATTCTATTTTTATGCCCTGTACTGCAACCTTTCCTGTTTTTGGTTGAATCTGATCATTCTCTTTGTCTACCTTTTTGAAATTTCAGCCCTACTGGGTGTTTTGAAGTTGACTCTTTATCCTCACATTTCAAATAATTAAAAATGCAAAGTGTGTTGAGAAACAGAGACCTGTTATACATTTGTTGTAACCTCTTTTCCTAACATCATTTTGTTCCTTTATGGGAAATCTCATTCTACATCTCTGAACCAGCTCTCTAGTCTCTCATGCCTCTTTGGCACTCAACAAATATCCTGTGGGGGAAAACTGATGCTATTACTTACCAGTGATTCTCTAGATTCTAATCCATTATGGCAGCCTACTTAGTCATAAATTCTGTTGTGTTCTATTTCTCCTTTTGCCTAAGTCAAGCCTGATAATCAATGGTTGCCCAGGGTTGGCAAAAAAGGAAGGAACTGACTACTGGTCTCATCTTCCCTGGGAAGGGCTCTTCCCTCTCTGGGATTTACACTTATTCAGTTATCTTAATTTATATATAATATACTTGTGTCTTTAATTTTATTTTTAAGTTTATCTTACCGACAGTTGTTGCAGTGAAAGCAGTGGCTTATTGCTTCTTGTAAACATAACTGCCATCAATTACAGTGGTTCTGAAAAGTGCTAGCCCTTCATTCTAGGCACTTGCCACAGTACAACTTTTGACTTGGGGAACAAGATGTAACGTCTTATTTTGCAGGTAGAACACAAAGGAGTTATCCTATGTTTTTGAAGGCTATTTCTCTGGATATACATTTCTGAATTAATAGTTTGGATTTTTTTAGCATTTTGAATATTTTATTCCAATTTTTTCTGAATACCATTGCGTGTGCTAAAGCCAACTGTGGATGTGATATTTCTCCTCTGAAAGTAATGTGTCTTTTCCCTGTCATTTCCTTTAAAATGTTTTCTTTGCCTTTGTTTTTCTACGTTTTTATTATGATGTACTTGGATAGAATCTTCTTTCTACTTACCCTGTTTAATATTGAGGACTTTCTTGCATTGTAAGTAGTTGTTTAGAGAATCTCAAGCCCACTCTTCTATTTGGTGCTTTGCCAGGGAGACTTATAAGATTCAACCTATATAGGTGTAGTCATGAAAAAGATTTATTACACTGGCACAGTAAGAATGAATAGAAATCAGGAAGAGGAAAATGCACATAAGGCAGAGTTTGGAGAAACTCAGACACGTGTTTTCTATGTTCTGCTCTCTCTCACCTCCAGCCCAGGAAGTGTCACACTGCATACTCCTTTCTTTAGCAGTGAAAATGCAGCAGTATGCATGCAATATTTCTGTCCAGGGAAGCCTGGCTGAAATTCAGATTTCGAACTTTCTGTTAGGGACTGGGGACATAGGCACTCTCTGACCACCAAAATCTGAGATTTCGAGAAGGAAAGCAGGTGTTCACCATCAATCACATTGTTTGTATATTCTAAGCAGGCAGACATAGCAGGAACATTAGAGAGCGTTTCAAAAGCCAAATTCCCAGACACCAGCCATGTAACAGGCCTGCAAGCAGGCTCTTCAAAAGATCAGGTCTGCCGTATTAACACTCTCCTATATGGCATCCTCTGTCACTTGTAGAAGATTCCCAGCCATTATAACTTCAAATATTGCTTCCTCTATTCTCTCTCTGTTCTCTCTCTCATACTCAAATTCCATTTAGTTAGAACACTTTGCCATATTCCATATGTCTCATGTTCTTTTCTCTATTTTTCATCATTTTTGTTCTCCATGCTCTAATCCAGTTTTATTCCTGATTCCTCTTTTATTCTTATTTCAACTATGTCTAATTCTGCTTTTGCTAAGATGAGCATCTATTGAGTTTTTAATTTTAGCTATCTTTATTTTAAATTTTACAATTCCTATTTCTTATTTTGTAGTTAATTTTGTGCTGAATTTTTCCTTTTGCCATATAGTTTTTCAATATATTAATCACAGATATTTTAAATCCATGTCTGATAACTCTTATATTTGAATTTTTTGTTAGACTGTTTATTGTTTTCTTGGCTTGTTGTAATGTGATCTTCACTCCTTTTATAACTGACAAGTTTTGACTGAATGTTAGATAGTGCATATAAAAATTTAGAGATGGTTTGAGAATTTACTTCTATTTCTTTTTTTTTAATTTTTTAATGTTTATTTTTGAAAGAGAAAGAGACAAAGCATGAATGGGGGAGGGGCAGAGAGAAAAGAGACACAGAATCTGAAGCAGACTCCAGGCTCTGAGCTGTCTGCACAGAGCCTGACTCTCAGGGCTTGAACCCACGAACTTTGAGATCATTACCTGAGCTGAAGTCATACGCTTAACCCACTGAGCCACCCAAACATGCCAAGGATTTACTTCTATTTCTGACAGGACTATGAGCAGGGCAAGATTACTATAATCCCCAGATATACTTATTTGAATCTGGGCTTCATACTTGGTACAGGTGGATCTATTTCTGGATTACTTTTATTCTTCAGGGGTGATCCTTCAAATGTTCAACATGAAACCTGTGGTGTTTACAAGGGTCTCTCTTCCTTTGGGAGTCCAGATAGCATTCTTTTCCTCCAAGACTCATCATGCTGCCACAAGCTATGCTCAGCCTCTCAATCACTCAGCTATTATTTTGTGTTCATTTTCCTAGTCCCTTAGCTTCTGCTTTAAAATTGGCAAATGACTTAAAGGGAGAAGTTACACTGCCTATGTTGACTTTTGTCTATGGCTTAATTTTTTTTTCTGGAATTTGGCCACGGGGTCCTCGCTACCTTACATCTCTCCCTCCTCCTCCCCTCCCCTCCCCCTCCCCCCCATACATAGAGACACACACACTAATAATGACCTATCTTAAGAAAATGATTAATGGTGTTCACTCAAAATAATATAGAAGAAACTTGATTAATGCTAGACAGTGTTCTCTTGCATGATTAATTGAAGTCCAAATGTATTTCTCTCTCCTACATCCACGTTTTTCTCATGTTCCCTCACCTAGGAATACCTTTTTCACTCTTCTGAAAATGAAAACCCACAAGATTCAACTAATACATCAGTGTTTCCAGAACATTTTACACACATTGTTTCCCTTCTAATTTCTGTTAGAATTCACTTCCTGAACCATGTACTTATTTTCTCATCACACAACTCCTTTTGTGTACTTTCAAATGATGTGTATATAACTTATTTACAATCATATTATATTATTTTGTAGACAAAGATCAATATGCCTTCCTATTTCAACCCCATTTATTTACTTCAACCTTGCCCATAACTTTTCTCATGGTGGTTTTCTTCTCTCTCCTTTACTTTATGGCTGTACCTGAGACGCCAAGTCCTATAAATTGGGCCTCTGAAGGAGAGCTAACCCTGAGTGCTGACACCACTGTAGAAGTGCCTCAACAGGAAGGAGTGGGTTGACTGGAATTGAGAGAACAAGTCTAGTTTTACACAGATTTTCATGGTTTTCATTGAAGAATGGCCACAAACCAAAAAGTTCTCCAGTTTTATCTGGGTAAGCACTGGACTATAGTGGCTTTGTGGACTAGTTTACTTCTTTGTAACACTTATTAAAGGAACTTATGCCTATAGGGAATGTTCAATATACATTTGTTGTTGAATTAGTGAGCTGCTTTTCAGTTGTCTAATTGAATACGTACATTCATTTCTCATTAAGTTTATGAAATCAGATGGTCAGAGATATTTACTATTTGAATGTCAGCCTTAATAGAATACCCAATATACCAAGCCCCCTGCACCATCCCTTGTTATGCTGAGGAGAATTATGTGTTAGCAGAAAAAGTAAAGTACACAGTCAAAAAGTTTTTGAAACACTACACATCCATTTGAATATTTCCAATGCATGTAAACATAATATAGTCTTGGGTTTATTAAGACATACAAAAATTTTTTTTCAGAATATTTGCTATTGGATAACTTTTCTTTTTCCTGGAAGCCTATCAATATCTCACAGAACACTAATACTCGAAGGAGCACATTTTGAGATAGTTGGCATAGGGTAATATCTGTCTCTTGGTCTACTGTCAATTCTCTTTTGTACACTATTTTTTTCCCCTTTCCAATTACTTGGCTTTAACACTCTAGAAGCTTTATGCTTAAAGTGCATAAAATGCCTGAATCCCTCTGGCTTACTGAATATTTCCAAGGAGGTTCTTACTATGGTTGGATACAAATTCTGGTGTCTAAATCTCTTTCCTTCATCACAACTATATCATTTTCTTATGGCTGCTGAAATAAATTACCACACACTTCATGGCTTAAACAATACACATTTATTTCCTTGCAGTTCTAAGTGTTGGAAGTCTGAATTGACCAAACTACTGGTTTAAAATCAAGGTGCCTGCAGGGCTGCATTTCTTTCTGGAGGCTCTAGAGAAGTGTGGTAGGCAGAGTAATGGTCCTTCAAATGTCTACATACCCATCCCTGGAACTTGTGAATATGCCATGTTACTGGACAAAGGTAACTGAAATTGAAGATTATTTGGTTGGCCTAATGGCCCATAAGAGTGAAGCAGGAAGCAGAAGAGTCAGTGTCTAATTGATGCACATGAGAAAGACAACGAGCGTTGTTGGTTTTGAAGATGGAAGAAGGCCACAAGCCATGAAATGCTGGCAGCCTATAGAAGCCGGAAAGGGCAAGAAAACAGATTTTTCCTTAGAACCATCAGGAGGAATGAAGCCCTTCGGCACCTTGTGAGATCTATTTCTGCCTCCTACCACAACCATTATATCAAAATATAAAACTACTAACTTTGGTATTTGAAAACAAACCAATCACATGTTGATTTCCATAAATGTGCTTGGTCCATAGAATTCTTGTCCTTCAGTGATTCTTGATTTTCAGACATTGAGTATTTCCTGGATGCTGTAGCCTCAGTAGTTTGAAATTCTGATTTAAAATAAAAAGGAGAAGGACTCTGTGATCATAATCAGCTAAATAGGTTAAGTTCATTTTTAAACTATACACATACCTCTATATAAAATTTTGTACAACTCTCCTTTGCATTAAATCTTAGACTTCATTGTATGTTGAGTATAAAAGTTAATTCACACATCACATAGGAATAACATTTTAGTAACCAATTTATTGTGGGAGCAGTTGTTAAGAAAGAAAATTAAGTCGTTTTGCTTTTAATCGACTGACCTTATCGTCTTAGTTTATCATTTGTCACTAGCGCAAGAAACACAATATTTTAATATACAGGATATTCAGTATGTACTTTGGCTTTTGAATACACAAAAAGGATTTAATTCGGCTTTTTATTTCATTTGCATAGCTTTTAAAAAATCACAAAGACAGTAGAGCATATTTTTCCTCTCTGAGGCCAAAATTGTAGTGAAGTGTTGACAGCGCCTCTGTAGCTTTAGGCTTTGACAAGAGTTTTGGCTATAGCAAAACCAAAGGGGTTTAAGCTTCAGAGAAGAAGAGAGGTGAAGCCAGCTGCTTGCTGACGGAGATGTTCCTGAGCATACATGAGTCACTTCTCAGCCTTCTAAGAACAACTGCGTCAATGGGTCCCACTTGCCACCAGCCTTATAAATCCCAGGAAAGCAAGTATTACGTGTGATTTAGTATATAATATTTAACCAGGGCTGTTACTAAGATTACCTAAGATAACTCAGCAGGAACTATTTAGATTGCCATTCTAATACACAAGAATAGATTATTTTGGTTAACAAGAACGTAAGCTATAATAGAGCCCTCAGGTAGGAATTAAGATAGTAGATGTAGAAATAATGAACTCAGCTGGTCTGTGTCATTGGGCAAGTCACCTCACCTCTGTGCATACTTTCTAACCCATGCAAAATGGAGGACCTTGACTAGATTATTCCTAAAGTCTCTGCTAGTTCTTCTATCCCATTGTTCTTATGATTAAAAAAAAAAAAATCAGGAGTGCGTGGGTAGCTCAGTTGGTTAATTGTCTGATTCTTGATTTCAGCCTAGGACATGATCTCACCAATTTGCTGACAGCACAGGGCCTGCTTGGGATTCTGTCTCTTCCTCTCTCTCTCTCTGCCCTCCCAGTGCTCTCTCTCAAAATAAAGAAGCTTAAAAAAAAAAAAGAAATTTCCCAAACTCCTAAGAATTACATATATCTCTCTCTTTACTAGATTAAGTGTTATGAAATGGACTGCTTTGTATTTTAATTTAATCATTCATAAATGTTGGTTGTATATCCCTGGCTAGAATATAAACTTTTTCAGTAGAGGTATTATATCTTACATATCCTTGTATTCACTCTAGCAATAAGGAAGATATTTAGAAAAAAATTTAATACCCATTAAAATGAAATAAACTAATTCCATTATCTCTTCTCTATGACTCTTTTTTATATTTAAGAGTTATTTTAAGGTAGGTTTTAGGGGCGCCTGGATGACTCAGTTGGTTAAGTGTCTTGTGGTAGGGTCCCCTTCCTAAAGAGTGGGAAAAAAAACAAACAAACAAAAAACAAACAAACAAAAAAACCTCAAGGCAACTTGGCTATACACGTATCTGACAATCCCTCATGACCTTGTAACATGAGACCACTTAATTAGACTGCATGTTTGTCTTTTACCATATATGAGAGACAAAGAAATACAAAGTGTATAAAAAATTATGCCATGTGATATCCGGGGCTCAGTTCTTTGGGTACAAACCCAACTGAGCCCTGCCGGTAGGAATAAAGTTGCTCCCTGGAAAGAAAAGCCTCCGTGTGACGACTCTCTGTGTGAGAATCCTGCTAAGGTCTCACTCCAGATTTCGGCTCAGGTCATGATCTCACAGTTTGTGAGTTTGAACCCTGCATTGGGCTCCTCACTGCCAATGTGGAACCTGCTTGGGATTCTTTGTCCGGGCATCTGGGTGGTTCAGTTGGTTGAGCTTCCAACTTCTCTCTTCCTCTTTTTCTCCCCTCGCCCCCTTCAAAGTAAATAAATAAACTTAAATGGTAGGTTTTAAAAGTTATAATGTTAAATTTTGTCTATGTAGCTTGCTTTTCAGAAATCTAGAAACATCCATCTTCTTCATTGCCTACAGTTAGCTAATAAGCTTAACAAAAACTTAGTCATGACATTTCATAATGCTCCTGACAATTAATAGGAACCATAAACTACCAGTTTCCCCTTACTTGTCTTTTACTGTAAGTGCTGTTGGACCTGGGAACATTGGAGATGTGAGGACAATCTCAAGGGATTAGAGAGTAAGTCAGTCGAATGTGGATGCCAGAGATGTGTGCTACTCCATCTGGAACATCAGTGAATGCTGTAGCCCTGAGGAGAAGAGGTCAGAGAAGATAGAAAAGAATTGTCAAGCTGTGGCAAAGGAGTTGCAGGTAACCAGCCATATTAAGGATTTGGGTCAGGATGAATGAGCAGATGCTGAAGTGCCCAAGAACGTGGCACTTTTTTAGAAAATAAATTGGTCATGGAAGACTGTTTGTAACTGCTGTATCCTACAAAGCCAATTCCACTCAAAAGGCAGCTCTAGTATTTGCTGCCTAATTTAATTAATAGAAAAATGGGGTTGGGGGGAACCGAAAATATTCAGCCTACCAGACTATAAATACCTTGAGAAAACAGGAATCTAAAAATGAATAAAACTTAATGACATAAGAGAAAAAAAAACATCTATGATAACTTTTTCTTTAGTGGGGAAGGATGAGACTCGAATATATCCCCATCACCCTTCCAATAAACCTGAACACAGAGTCTGGATAATAAGGATAGCTGTGATAAGATTTCTTACTTGCTTAAGTAACACTAAGAGGAAATAGACCATATATGTAGACATATTTTCTATCAGAAGGTGCTGTAGAACAATTTGAGAAAGATTAAAAACCCTACGTCACAGCTAAAATCAAGGAAGTCATCCCCACGTTCTATTTGTGGTTGTTCAAAGCTAATAATAGAAGAAAATCTTCAGATGAAATGAGAATTGCTCCTGAAATATTTCAAAGGAAACAAACCATCAAGACAACACCCGAATTCATTATGCAAATTTTTGAAAGGTCAAGTATTTTCAGGAAGGAAAATTAGAGCATAAAATGCCCTGTGTTTTAAAAAATCACCCCTCTCACCTCCTTGCCAACAAATCCACAGAATGCTGCATATATTTCCCCCCTATTTTCTGAACTTGGGTAAAGAGAATTCCCTGTTAGCAATGAAAAATGAAACTCCTAAATATGTACAGTTTTTTTTTTTATACTTACTAAATCAGCTGTTACTGTATTTTCTAGTTGTTTTTTTAAACCCGATCTTGGACTGCCCACTTTGGTATCAAATCAAACACATACTTATCAAGTAACAATTAGTTAAAAGACTATATTGAGATAAAATAAACGTAAAATATTGAAAGGTCAAGGTTGCAGTTAACGCTATCCATATTTTTAAATGTTTGCTTATTTTTGAGAGAGACAGACAGAATGCAAGCAGGGGAGGAGCAGAGAGAGAGCAAGACACAGAATCCAAAGTAGGCTCAGAGCTATCTGCACAGAGCCAGACTTGAAACTTGGACTCACAAACCAGGAGATCCTGACCTGAGCCGAAGTCAGATGCTTAACTGAATGAGCCACCCAGGCACCCAAATGCTATATTTTTTATGCCTATTTAAACTTACTGTTTTGGGGGCAACTGGGTGGCTTAGTTAAGTGTCTGGCTCTTGATCTCAGCTCAGGTCATGATCTCACTGTCTGTGAGATTGAGCCCCCCATAGGGCTCTGTGCTGACAGCAAAGAGCCTGCTTGGGATTCTCTACATGCCCCCCCCCCACCCCACCCCCACCCCCGTCTCTGTACCTACCCCACTTGCACATTGTTCTCTCTCTCTCTCTCCTCTCAACATAATAAGTAATTTTTAAAAATAAATACATAAATTTATCGTTTTAGATACATATTTTAATGGCACTAGCATAAAAAATACTACCATATATATGGCTCAATATTTTTTACAGTACATTTTTTACAATTCAGATTCAATATATTCTTTTATGTTTACATTAATATTTTTATATTGTCATTTTCTATCATGTTTTATTAGAAAAGTAAACAAGTTTATCTCTTTTCAGCATTTATTTAAATATATACGTAAGTTAAATATAGACATTTGAGCAGTCTCATAATTTAAGCAGCCTGAAATATCTAATACGTTAGAATTAACGTTGGGGCGCCTGGGTGGCTCAGTCGGTTAAGCGTCCGACTTCAGCTCAGGTCACGATCTCGGGGTCCGTGAGTTCGAGCCCCACGTTGGGCTCTGGGCTGATGGCTCAGAGCCTGGAGCCTGCTTCCGATTCTGTGTCTCCCTCTCTCTCTGCCCCTCCCCCGTTCATGCTCTGTCTCTCTCTGTCTCAAAAATAAATAAACGTTAAAAAAAAATTAAAAAAAAAAGAATTAACGTTTATTATTCTAACACTGGAGATAAAAATGATTCTAAATCTATCACTATGGATGCAGTCAGTAAAGTGTTTGTAAATCTAAAATAACATTTTCTTGGGAATCCTTTGTAATGATTATACAGTGACCTATTATGTAAATTAGTCTTTTCTCTAAATATTTAAATATTTGTAGAATAAATTAATACATTAATGAATGGATCTATTTTCAAAGCCGCACACACGCACACATGTACATGTGCACTCATTCTTTTACCGCCTAAGACTGGACACTCAGTTGTAGTTAAATAATGAAGGAAATTCATGAAGCCTTGCTAATCTTTCACAATCACTTATGCAAATGTCTGCATATGTAAAATTATTTTAGTATTTATCATACTTACGTTCTGAAATATAGGTGATAAATTAGAAAATGACTTTTTTAGTAGAAAAATGTTACCATACTAATGCATTAATATTTAAGTCATAAATATCTAACTCCTAAATCAGCCATGCCGAAGGACATTTCAGAAAAAAAAATTAATCTGGAGAGTAACGTGATTTTTCTGTCCTCTTTCCCATTCCTTCTTCCACCTTTCTGCTATTCTTCCTTTCACACTATTGCAATTTATTTTCAAGAATAAAAGCCTCCACATAACCAGAAAGAGTAAGACCTAAACAAATTGTTGCAGCCTATTATTTGGGGTTAATTGACATGTGAACACCATGGAATTACTGGTCCGGTGAGCACCTTTAATAAAGAAATGGACTCTGAACTCTACATAAATGCAGTGGTCTCGTCACAGTCCTAGAAGGGTGGCCTAGATTCTCTATTAGATTGTCGGTTACAATTACGAGGAACATTTTGTCTGATTCCTTTGTCATCTTCAATTCTTCTTAGGCTCAACTGACTTTAAAGTAGGACAAAATTGAGAGAATGAGGAAGCAGGAACACTATGAGATTCTAAGCATAAGAAAAAATGAATAGTCTGAGGCAGATAATGATGATGTTTGCGATTAGTACTTGTTATGAATTTTATTTGGATAAAAATGCTATTTTATTAGTTGTCCCAGCACTGCCCAGTGGGGAGTGAGGGTCACATTTTCAGCTATCTGCAGTCACAATCAGTGTGTTGTGAAGCAGGGTCACATCACTAGAAATCGTCATTACAAAAATTATGTATCTTCTTTATACAGCGCCTGTGTTCTTTAATGGATGTGTTACATTTGATGGTTGTTTTTAAATGAACTGCTTTACCACTGGCACAGATGAGAATGTAACGAATACCTAATTTTCATTTATTATTCGGTAAATGCTGATTGAATTAATTTTCTTTAATCATTTGTTCTGAAAATTCTATTTCTCTAGACTTTCTGACAAGTGCCCAGTGACTTTCAGGTAAACACTTTATTTCAGAGCTTTCCATATAAAAGAATATTTTGTAAACTACCAAGTGCATATTAACTTCCTAAATGTTATCTTGTTATTTTGGAATTATGTATATTAGATTCTTTTTTGGCAAGGCTACACGCTTGTAACTGAGCACAGGAGCTTAATGAAAAGTCTTCCTTATGACTAGTTATGTATTTCCTGACAAACATGAAGAAGCTTTAGTGCAGTAAATGCAAAAGACTGGCAACTGTTATGAAGTTATAAAACAATTTATTGGGGTATATAAAAGCCATACTAGCAACCACAATGTACTCCTGATACTAACTTAAATACTGAAGGGTATGATTAGCTACAATTGTACCTTCTGGTATTATTTTCTGAGCATAAGCTATGTAAATTCAGCATGCTACCATTGGTTAAACTAGTAAAATATAGAAATGCACTCAGGAGTTTGCATACTATTAACTGTATTGTGTAATTAAAAATGTTACTTTAACAGCAAATTTTAATATTTAAGCTACTTTACATTATTGGAAGTCACAAAAATAGACATTCATTTACTCTTTTACTAAGAATCTGTGTTAGTTTCTTTAAAAAAAAGTGGGGAGGAGCGTCTGGGTGACTCAGTTAAGCAGTAGACTTCGGCTCAGGTCATGATCTCACAGTTTGTGGGTTCGAGCCCCTGATCGGGCTCTCTGCTGGCAGCTCAGAGCCTGGAGCCTGCTTCCAATTCTGTGTCTCCCTCCCTCTTTATCCCTCCCCCGCGTGTATTCTATCTCTCTCAAAAATAAACAAACATTAAAAAAAAGATATTAAAAGGAATCTGTGTTAGTTTCTTATTGCTATGGTAACAAATTATCACAACCTTAGTGGCTTAGAGCAACACATACTTGTTATTTTAGGGAGTTGCAGGTCAGAAGTCTGAACTGGGTCTTAAGCACTGAGATCAAGTTATGGACAGAACTGCGTTCCTTCTGGAGGCAGAGGAGAATCGGTTTCCTTGCTTTTCCTAGATTCTAGAGGCCATCTACATTCCTTCTCTCTTGGCGTTCTTCCTTTTTCAAAGCATCACTACAGCCACTGCTTCTGTCATCACATCTCTTCTCTAACTCTGAACCTCCTGCCTTCCTCTTGTGTTATTGAATATCTACTGTAAGCCAGACCCTATGCTATGTGCTGGGCGTATAATGATGAAGAAGACTTCTGTCATGTCAATGCAGCTTACATTTTGGTTGCAGAGACAGAATATAAAGTGTAAGAGTGAACACATTATCCACTGCACTTCGATGTCATTTTCTATGACTTACCTGAGCTTCTTGAATTGTGATGAAGATATTTTAAACCGGCAAATTTATCTCTGCAATTTTTGTTTCAACAGTTTGTTTTGAGTATCTTCGTTCCTTTTCAGCAAATGTGCAATCTTTCTCATTTCTTCCCCTCTCTTTCTTTCTTAGAAGGTGACTGGGGTAGAAGATGGGGATTCCTGACCTTTCAGAGGTAGAAAAGGATCCAGCTGATACCACTACCTCCTCACAAGTCTTTGTTGTGATGAGCTGATCTGGTCTAGTTCTTGGGTCTACTTAAGTGACTTTAAGATGAGGCTACAGAATTTCTCTTTGGCTCCCTGGAGGAATTTCAGAGCTCAGTGGTTCTCCCTGACTGATTCAACCAATCATCTTTGTCTCTTAGGATGCTACATACTTTGCAGCCTATTGTGGCTGCCCAGACATCCTACGTGTGGACCCTGACGAGGCTGTCTACCTTGAAGCTACTTTCACTGGGGTTACTCACTTGTGTGTATTATGGTTCCAAAAAGCATGCTGCCATTCTGTATTATCTCTGGGACATGGGGTAACTTCTGGGTCCCTTTTGGAAGGTGAGGGAGTTTCTCCAAGTCTCTCCTTCCCCCTTACCTTTTTCTTTTCTCCTTGCTCTCTAATCATGCCTTTTTTGGCCACCATTGATCTTCTAAGGTTGCTATAAGACCATCTAGCTTGACAGTCTTGTCTCAAAGTCCTATTATGAAGGTGAGACAAAAATGCCGTCTGTTTTTGGCTTTTTTTTCCCAACCTATCTGAAATTTTCTTGCTCTTTATGCCAATATGCTTTGGGAAAAGGAATACTAATACACTCCTCATGCCTTTCCTGCCCTCTCCTTACCTCCTCTTCCCTACATGGGTTAGATAGAATCTTTTTTAGCTTCTAATATTATCATGTCCACAGTGGCTAGCTTTTGAAACATTGACAGAAAAAAACAATTTAGAATATTTTCCTTTGATTAATTTAATGGCTAGTTTTTCATTATGAATTTAAAAAGAATTTTTATGGTTGCATATTAAAATATGAGCCCTATGTTCTTAGTAGTATCAGTTTCCTCCCTGACTCCATCCATTGATTTGATTAGTGGCAAAATGCAGGGCAAAAAAGATTTTTAGGATTTGAAAATACTTTGTAATTACCACAGATTTTCCTGATTATTATATTGTATGTAATATTTACAGGCTATGAGTTAATAAGGGAATGATATAAGGAATTATAAAAGGTTACTTATTTTATATTAGGCAGCCAAAGAATACTTTTCTGAAAAGTGACATCGAGCTGAGACTAAAAAGAAGGAAATGAGCTGCCACTTGAGCATGAGGGGAAGTGTGTTTTAATAAGAAAAGTATGCAGACAATGAATATGCTGTGCGTCCAAAAAAAAAAAAAAATAGAATGAAGACTAGCGTGACAAGAATTGTAATGAGTGGGAAGATACATGGTTCAAGGTAGAGTTGGACAGATAGGTGAGATCAAGATCTTAAAAGTCATGGAAGTTTGAATTAGATTTCAAGTATAAAAGTCATTTGAAAGTTTTAGGCTGAGTTGTGACATCCTTTCTGTGTTTTAAGTTTGTTACTATATGGAGAAGCACTGCCTAACAGAATTGATTATGAGCCACAAATGTAAACCACATGTGTAATTTAAAATTTTCAAGTAGCTCCATTAAAAAAGTAAATAAGGAGGGGCACTTGGGTGGCTCAGTCAGTTAAGCATCTGACTTCAGCTCAGGTCATGGTCTTGTGTTGGGGTTTGTGGGTTTCAGGCCTGCGTCAGGCTCTATGAGCTCAGAGCCTGAAGCCTGCTTCAGATTCTGTGTCTCCCTCCCTCTCTCTCTGCCCCTCCCCTGCTCGCACTCTGTCTCTGCCTTTCTCTCTAAAAAATAAACATTCATATTTTTTTTAATTTTTAAAAATAAATTAAAATTTTAAACATAAATTATTTAATGCACACTCTATCTAAAACATCACTTTACCACATAACCATAAAAGGTTATTCATTAAAATATTTTATATTCTTATACTAAGTATTCAAAAATCGTATGTGATTTTACACAGGTAAGCCATGTTTCAAGTGTTCCGTAGCCACCTGTGGCTATTGTCTATCATAGTGGGAAGAACAGATATAGAGCTGGAGCAGGGAAACTTGTTATGGTTAGCATAATCTAAGTAAGAGGTGACTGGGCGGGGCAAGATGGTGGCAGCAGAGATGCAGGTGAAATGAGAAGACTCGTGGGGAGTCAGGCAAAGATGTGCATCAAGGAGGATTCATTGGAGAACTGCTGGTATTTTAGTTTAAATAACTGAATAGCTGGTTTTATCATTCACTAAAATAAGGTCTGGGTGGTTTTGAAGGAAGACTAAAAGCGTAAAAGAGAATTTCTCTAGTTTTGGAAGATAAATGAATGGAAGAAATTAAGACTAGTACGAAAATCTCTGGGTTTCTAAACTGTATTTCAGTTATAATTTTTCCATTTTTCTTTTACAACTCACCCAAAAGAAACATGAAAAGTGGAAAATTAAATTGTAAAAAATCCATCTTTGACAAACCAGAAGATACTTGATATCTTCAACCAAAGCCAGTAAATGTCAAACAAAGATATGAAAACAAGAGAGAGGAGACCTGGGTTTTCAAGCATGCTTGTGATTGCTCAGAAAATCAATACTTACAGTGCCATCTAGAATTGTGCAGTTCAAAATTTGTATAATCATTTTAATAGCCCTGCTTACAGACTTTAAGAACTTTCAGAATACACTTCTCTGAAGTTATAGTATACACTGGGGTACAAAACCAATGATGATTTATTTGCTGTATTTGGAAAGGGGGTGTGTAGACTTGTGGTAACTTCCTTGGACCCAGTTTGGTTTCAAAATGAAGCAGTAGACACAAGAATGAACAATGTATTACAAAAGACCAGCCACCTGGTGGTAATTTACCGTAGGCCACCTGTTTATTAGGGAAACATTAGCATTCTGAATACTCCTATGTTGTTGATTCTGATTGGCTGGGTAGAATTCATGCTATCCTGTCTCTGGAAGAAATTTCTGTCTACCTGGAACATGTCCTTAGCTGACTCTGCCACCAGAACACAGAAACTAAGAAAGCAAACAAAAATCTTTGATCCATCCTTCAAGAATGAGTAGTCAGAACAAAGATAGTACAGGAGAAATGAGAAAATGAAAAAGCAAAGACCTATTAATAACACTCATCAATAAAATATTTCAAAAAAGATTGAGAGATACGATCTTTATGATACATTTTTATTAAATCAAAAAATTTAAAAGTCCAAAGTTGAGAGCAGAAATAAGAGCTCAGGAAAATTACAACCGGACAACAGAAAATGAAGCAACGTATGAACAGAAGTCAAAAGAGAAATGGGAAAGAAAACTTAAACTATAATAGCCAGGGCAGCCAGTTTGGAATTAGCCCCACTGAACAGGATAATATTGTAAAAAACACATTAAGTGACAAGGATATCAGAATTGAGAAAAGCAAGAAAAGTTTCTCCTTGGCTAAAATAAAGTTGCTAGCTAAGGAGAAAATTGTGGACATTTAAGACAAAGTAGATTGGATACATGCAATTGGTATCTTTGAAGATATGAAAAAGAGAATAGTAAAAATATTAAAATTAATTTGTTTAGACATTGTAGAAATAAAAGCCAGTTCTCCATGTGGAAAGGGTATAACATGTGCCAGGCAAAATTGATATATAATATTTAACAATGAGACCTATCCTAAAATTATGAGATTTCAAACATAAAGCACAAATTGTTTGGAAAAAAAAAGATACTTAAATATAAGTATAAAGACATCAGTTTTCCTCATAGTCTTCTATCACAATGTTTGGTACTAGAGGAATTTGTATATTGTATATACAAATTGTATATTCAGCTGAAAAGTTGTTAAAGGGTAAAGGAATATGAACATGTAAGAACTCACAGATTTAAGTTTCTCTGATCCTTTCTTGGGAAAAAAATACATATGTATGTATATGAGTATATATACACACATATACATACATATACATATATACATATATATATAGTTACAAATGTCATTCTAGAAAGCATTATTGGAGAACCTATGTCTAAAGAAATAACAATGAGCATGATTTCTGTTTAAATGTATACTAATATAATTATATGTGAAGATGAACATTCTAAAGACAAATGTACATGTTTCAAATCCTGATAATATAAGAATGATAAAATCAACAAAAGTTGGAGGAAAAAGTGCTAGAATGGATGAAAAGTGGTGAAGTATGCTTATCTCCTCATCTTTTATTGCTAGTCATTAGAAGAATTAATTAAAATCCAAGAGAAAACAATAGACATATAAAAAGTTAAAAGGAAACACTAAGAAATTATATAATCAGCTAAAATTGATTATAAATTAGTAGGAAAATGAAATGCAAAAATGTTTTTTATGTATAGTGTATTATATATAGCTATATATATAATATATTATATAATATAATATAATATATATCTATATATAGATATATATATCTATGTATATATATATACATATATACACATATATATATACATAGATATATATATATCTATATTATGTATAGATAGTGAATTTATGGTTTTAAATGTAATCACTAGACAAAAATATAATCTTTACAAATTTTCAGACATCAAACTAATATAAACCATGTAGTGAGATACTTATAAAATGAAAATTCTGGAGAAACAAGAAAAAATATAAAATATCAGAACTGAGAATATATATATCTGCCATGCCTATAAATGTAAATAGGATAAAAATCACCTATTTTAAGACTTTCAGATTTGATCACAAAGTTTATACCCAGCTAAAAATGGTAAACAAGGGAAATAAGTATAGCAAAGTAGAAAGGAAGAAATTCAAAATACCAGTAAAGGGAGAAAACAAGGTTATTTTACTTAGGATTATGTTTATATAAGATTGTGTAAATGAGGTAAAGGAAGGGCTTTCATAATCAATACTGGTATGTCAACATGAAGATCTAATTTATGGAGTTTATGGATCAGCATTCACAAAATTAAAATGGCAGGAAATAGAATGTGAAATGAACTAACATATCTTTGTTAAAATGCACAGAGTCATTTGAACTTGTATAACTGTTGAATTCTGTGCCTGAATACAGACATTGGTCCTATTCAAGTGTTCGTGGAAGATCCCCAAAATGACTCATATTAGGATATAATGTTAGGACAGAGCCATATACGATATATAGCCCATGTACCAAATCTGGTGTGCTGCCTGATTTTGTAAATTAAGTTTTATTGGAATACAGGCATGCTCATTCTTTCATGTATTGCCTATGCCTGGCTTTCTGTTCCAATGGTAAAGCTGAACAGTTGAGATGGAGACTGAGCATGGACCACGAACTTGAAAATATTTGCTATCTTGCCTGCTATACAAAAAATTTGCTGATCCCTAAATTAGTTTATCAACATAAATGGTTACAAAGTACACAGAGTATAAATAGATATATATCAATATCTATATATCTGTATCACTGATCACCATAAACTAACCATAGAAATGAAAAAGATATTAGAAAATAGCCACCACAGGATGCCTGCATGGCTCCATATGTTTAGAGACAGACTTCTGATTTCAGCTCAGGACATAATCTCATGGTTCGTGGGTTCAAGCCATGTAGGGCTCTGCACTGACAGCATGGAACCTGCTTGGGATTCTCTATCTCCCTCTCTCTCTGCTCCTCACTTGCTGATGGGCTCTCTCTCTGTTTCTCTCTCTCTCTCTCTCTCTCTCTCAAAAATAAATAAACCTTAAAAAAAAAGAAAAAAAATTATATTTCTCTTCTCATTCTCTCTCATGGCAATCCTTTAAGTGTAGGCAGTGGACAACTGAGATCACTGACACTTTCAAGGAACTGCAAGATCAAATTATTTTAATAATAATATTAAAATAACCTTTGCCCTTCACTGTTGATATTTGCAGTGATGATGAAAAAGCAATGGTGGGTGAAACTGATGGTACCTAGTAGAAATCAAGACAGTGACACAAAACTTGTCATTGTATTCTTCACTATCCTGAACTTGTAGCAAACAAAATGCTGGTTTAACTTAAGATTATCCTTGATAGAGCGGTAAAAAATTTTATCTTAGTAACTCTTCAACTTTTGATTATGTTTGTAAAGTATCTTAAATGATAATGATAAATGTGCATGGAATACTTCTGTTTACAAAGTATAGTATTTTTCTTGGGGAAAAGAACGTGTGTGAATATTTGGGTTGTGAGTTGAACTAGCCACTTTTTAAATGAAACACTATTTTCACTTGAATGAATAACTGATAAATTAAGATTATTCAGACATGGGTATTTGGCAGAAATTTTTACAAAAATAAACAAAGTGCGTCTTAAACTTCAGAGAAAAAATTGACATTTGTTGACAATGAAAAAATGTGGGTTTCAAGTGAAAATTAGGAGTTGAGACAACCTGTATCCTCCACTATGGAATCTGCAGCTTCCCAGTACTTAAATAACTTTTGATAAATTTGTAATAATAGTATTGAACATAGATTTTTTCATACAGTATGATGAATCAATTTCTCAAATGACCATAACATAATGTTAAATAATCATAATTAGGTGAATCTATCCACTGAAAGTACAAACTGAGTGAGTGGATTTAATATTAAAAGAAGAAGAAAAGTTTATTGATATAGTTTCAGATTCTACACTACAGCTAATCTTTAGAAAACTACCACTAGATGAGTTTTGATGTAATATTAAAGAAGACCAGTCACAAGGATCTTAAAAGACTATTAAAATAGTCTTCTGTGTGAGACATGCTCTCCTCATACATTTCAATCACAACATTATATCACACCACACAGACTACTATATGCTAGATACAGTCTTGGTTACAGTCTTAGAACACAACATTCAACCAGACTGATGAGACACTTGCTCTCGTTGAACATACATAATTATTTCTTGCTGTTTCTCTGGACCCTGGGACAAATAAGTATTCAATGATTACTGATTTAACTTTGCAAATAGTTCTGTTCTGATTTTACATTATCAGCTAATTTTGCTGATTTCTCTTTCACTATTTTCTACCCTTCTCTTTCGAAGTATGTATTTTTAGGGTACTGTTTTTATTCCCTCTGTACTTTCTTTCTTAGTATTTGTTCAACTTAAATATATTTACCTGTCACCAAATGCTCTTGACTCTTAAATATATGTTGGCCACGACCTTCAATTTCTAATTTTCTACTCCACTCCTTTGCATGAAAATAGCAATAACCATCCAAAACCAACATGTCACAAAACAATTCAATTCTCTATCTCCACTTCTTCATGGCAAAGACTTCTATAAAGACCATCTTGGTCAGTTAGCCAATTATATCACATCAGCAAAACGTGATCATATTTTTTTTCCACATTGAAACTGAATAACAGTCTGGTGTGTGTGTGTATGTGTATAATTTCACTACTGTTCTCATATGTATTATTTCATTATTATGCTTTAATGTCTAGCATGCTTTTATTTTGAGAACATTTGATTGAGATGAAATTCACATATACTAAATAAAACAAAAATATCTTAGTGTAAAAAATTCAGTAACATTTACTACATTTACAGTGTTTTACAACTATTACTTGTATTTAGTTTCAAAATATTTCTGTCGTCCTCCAGCCCATGACAACCACTACCACTAATCTTTCTATTGGTATAGATCTACCTAATCTGGATATTTCACATAAACATGAAATGGATTCATTGACTTACCATAATGTTTTTGAGATTTATGAATGTTGTAGCATATATTCATATCTATTTTAAAGTAACCCCTCTGATAAAAATCCAAGACACATGATGAAATTTTAGAAACCTCAGTCATGATGTAGAAATCATTAAGCTAGCTCAGAATTTAGAGATAAAGTTATACACTTAGAATAAAAATAGTAAAGCAGCACCTGGGTGTCTCAGTCAGGTAAGTGTCTGACTTCAGCTTAGGTCATTATCTCACAGTTCACAAGTTTGAGCCCCACAGATCCTCCGTCTCCCTTTCTTTCTGCCCTTCGTTCATGCTCTCTCTCTCAAAAATAAACATTTTATTTTTTTTAAGTTTATTTATTTTGAGAGAGCATGAACAATGGACGGGCAGAGAGAGAGAGAGAGGGAGAGGGAGAATCCCATGCAGACTCTGCACTGACAGCACAGAGCCCAATGTGAGGCTTGAACTAAAAAACCATGAGATCATAACCTGAGCTGAAACCAAGAGTGGGTCATTTAGCTGAATGAGCCACCCAGGCACCCCAGAAATAAACGTTTAAATTTTTTTTACGGGTGCCTGGGTGGCTCAGTTGGCTAAGCATTCAACTTCAGCACAGGTCTTTCAGTTTGTGGGTTTAAGCCCTGGGTCAGGCTCTGTGCTGACAGCTCAGAGCCTGGAGCCTGCTTCCGATTCTGTGTCTCTCTCTCTCTCTCTCTCTCTCTCTCTCTCTCTCTCTGCCCCTCCCCTGCTCTGTCTTTCTCTCTCTCTCAAAAATAAACATTACAAAAATTAAAATTTTTTTAAAGAATAAAACTAGTAAAAAGCGAGTACAAAATGGATAACTTAGCTATCATCAGAAACACCTTAAGAGAAAATATCTTGGTGAGTGCTGTCATTAGAAACTTGAGTGATATTATATCCAATCAAAAGAATCAAAAGGTATACCTGGCCTAAGGAAAGATGGAATTCATTCACTTGTGTTGTAATCTTATTTTCAGAAATAACGATGTGGTAATCACTAGTAGATATAATGAATTTGTAAGCATTTAGTTAACACAGTCGAAATGAAAAAGAAAATGTATCTGGAAGACACAGATATTTAATTCACAAGGGAAATCTATTTTGTTGTGAGGCAGAGATAGTTCATCAGGCTTCTCTTTAGGTGGGATGAAATATCTCTCAAGACAATCTAATTCTCTTTGTTTTTATTCTGTGCTTATCAGGAGCCTTTGAGTTTATTTACTTAGAAGTTTTAGACAGATAAGTACTCCCATGGATAATGGACACGAGTACCTCCTTTTGGAAATAAACACACTGGTGTTTTGGTATACAAGGAATCTGTTTAGCATTAATTAGTCTATAACACCTAGCACAGTACCTGACACAAAACATACTCAATAAATGTAATTTGAATGAACTAGTAAGGGAACACTCATCTTTAATACTTTGTGCTTTGGGATGTTTAATCATTTCATTACTGGGTAGAAAAAGAATAAGTTAGTTAATTAATCTGCCTAAGATAATAAAATAAAGAGACATTTTGCTTGTGAAGTTAGAATTATTAATAGAGATTTTAATATAGTAAATATCCAGTAGAAATCAGGATAATTTTGTCAAATGCTATTATCTAGAAATAGGATATACAGGAATATTGTTCACCAGACACACTAGGTTTCTTAAGAATGACTCAGACTCTCAAGGTACACAAGAACTCTCAAGATTCCACTCTGGAAAATACTTTCCATTTGGAGAAATTGCTGATATAATTAACTCTGAAAAGCATGAGATCCCCATGGGCTTCCTTTTTGGTAAGAAATTTCAAGGACAATTGCAAGAGCCAGTTTTTAATAAGATGGAGTTATATTGTTGATTAGTTTGTTTTTTTCAAAGTTACATTTTTGTAATTCTTTATTTGAAGATATTTCTGCTGTATTACAGCAATGTTGCACCTTGCTCAAAATTCAGCAGATTTTGCTCTCCAAGGATCCCAAGCTGTCTTAGTATATTATTCCTACTATTGAATCTTCCTATTGTGGTGAATCTATTCTAAATGAGTATACATTTAAAGTCTTTTTTCCTTTTATCTTTGTAGTAATTTTCAAAAGAGAATACTATTATATTAAGAGTTTATGAAAATACTTTTCTGACTGTATTGCCTGGTGAGAGTTATGACAGCTTTCAAAATCATTTTATATGGGCATCTTAGTCAATCACCATGAATGCTGCTTGTAGTGAATCCAAAGAGATTGTGTGTGTGTGTGGGGGGGGGGGGGGGGAACAGGGGGGATGGTTAGACAACATTTTCTATTGTGCAAAGTACCTGACTGCATCCTCCAAATTCCAACAAATGTTCCAAAGTGCAACTACAAACAAGGTTGACAACTATATCTTGATTCATTCTCATGCTTTATTTTCTAAAAGAATCTTTGTATATTTTGTGGACATCTGCGGCATTAAGGAGTACCTTCCACAAAGGAGGCTAACAAATATCCCATCATTATCTCAGAAAGAGTTAAGTTAAAGCTGGCCAAAAGTAAGAAGTCTTTTTATTATTTTTGTTAATGTAAAAGGATTTTTTTCAAAAATGTGAAAATTTTAGGGCCACCATGTACTTTCTTATAAGAAAGAAATTTTCTAAGAAATTTCTCCTAAATTACATATGCAATCTCTCATTGAATTTAGTTGGTTACTTCTTCTGGGTATAATTAGATGCATAATTTCCATGTTCACCTAGTGCAATTAAGTGGGAAGATTTCCCCTTGTCCCTGCTTAGAGAGGATGGCACAGATTGATGTATTACAGAGGGCTGGATTGGTTTCTAAAACAGAAATGTTCACATTGAAATTTGAATCACCTTGAAGTGATTGATGAATCGAGAAACTCTTTAAGACTGGGGACCGCCGTATATCTTTATATCTCTTCACTCTCCATGTTTAGATAAATTTCTCTTTATGTTTACATGAGAGTTATCGATACTTATAATCAAAATATGCCTATAATCAAACCAAAACTACTGAGCACAATTCCATTTATCTAGTCAAAAAACTTTTATATATTATCTATTATAATCCAAATCCTGCTGGAGGCGCGCGCGCGCGCACACACACACACACACACACACACACACACACACAAGTACCCTGCCTCCTGCTCCTAATCTTGCAATGCAGATACATAAGAGTTGATATCATAGAGGGACAAACCTGGGGAGTCCTCAGAGAAGAGGAACTGTTTGAGATGGCACTTGAGAGAAAGTAAACACTTCCAGGAAGACCAAAGAATTAGAACTAGTTCAGTAGTTCAGGGCTGTGTGTGTGTTGTGTGTTTGGGGGAAAAGCAGAAGAAGCTTAAAAAAACAATAGCATTAAAAATCTGAAAGCCTTTGAAAGGATCAGTAGTGCAGTGTTCACATTTTAGGGTGAGAAAAGAGTCCAAGTAAAAGAGGGGACAGGAGTACATGATAGCTTTATAGGCTGTGTCAAGGACTTGGGACTTTTACCTTTTAGAAGATGAGTAAGCACTGCAGAGTTTTAAGTAGGGAATTTCTGTGTTTAAGAAATGTCATTCCCGGGGCGCCTGGGTGGCTCAGTCGGTTAAGTGGCCGACTTCGGCTCAGGTCATGATCTCGCCGTCCGTGAGTTCGAGCCCCGCGTCGGGCTCTGTGCTGACAGCTCAGAGCCTGGAGCCTGTTTCAGATTCTGTGTCTCCCTCTCTCTGACCCTCCCCCGTTCATGCTCTGTCTCTCTCTGTCTCAAAAGTAAATAAACGTTAAAAAAAAATTAAAAAAAGAAATGTCATTCCCTAGGCATGTGAAGGATGAATTACGTAGAAACCCAAGAAGCAGAGAGATTAGTTAGGAAGCTGCTGATATTATCCAGGCAAGAGATGATAAATTAAGTATGGGAGTAGCATGGATGGAAGGGGAAGATACAATCAGGATGATGGGTCTAGCTTAAAGCTAAGAACATAATAAATGCAAAATGCTTTTTTGCCCTAAGGAGCTTATAAGTTACTTATGTATTTAATTGTCGGGATACAGGGGTGAAAACTGATAAAAATAATTACAAAATGACTAAATGTGTTATAAACACACAGTGTGATAAAAAATGTACACTGTTTAGTAATTTGAATACTTCAAAAACTAGTAAATCTATATGCTGAAGCTATGGCCGCACAGCTACAAAGATATTTCTATAATTCTCTAGCCTCCCCATTAGTCTGAACTTTCTCCAATGTCATTCTACTATAGAAATAGAAAATATCTTCTTCTTGATAAAATAATAGCTTAGGATAATACCAAGGAGGAAGTGGCCATTAAAGGGTGGATATGTTTTATAGGGAAAGTAGGAGATTTGTAGTGGAGGGCTAGCATAAGCACAGGTACAGAGGTAGGAACTGATACGGTGTATGCAAGAGGCAACAGTCAAGAGGAGAAGGATTTGATTGAAGCAGAAGAAAATCACAAGGACAAGAAAATACACTTACATTACTGTCCTGTAAAACATCCGTGTATGAGTGAACCTGCGAAGTTTAAACCCATGTCGTTCAAGGGTCAACCGTACGTGTTGTTTTCAAATCTTTTCCCATATATATGTGTTCTAAATATTCTCTCTTGGTCGAGGGCTTGCCTACTTTTTCTCTTAATTACGTGTTTTATTAAACAAAAGTTTTAAATTTTGAAGATGTCTGATTAAAAAAAAAATATGGCTAATGCTGTCTAAGCCTGTCTAAAAAAATCTTTTGCCTAGATCACACGGATATCCTTCAACTTTATTCCGTATACTTTATATTTTTGACTTTACGTTGAGGTATGTGATCATGTTCAAATAATTTTTCTGTGTGTTGTGAGCTTTCAGTCCATTTACGTTTAATGCAATCATTAGAATGTTTAGATTTATGACTATCATTTGATAAGCTGTTTGTATTTTCTTTATTGCCTTTTGGCTTAGTCATATATATGTTATTATGTTTTAATTTCTCTTGGATTTTTAGCTGTAGCTCTGAATTATTTTAATGATTTTTATGATTATCACTGTATGCATACTTAATTTGTCATCTACATTGTTGAATATAACATATAAGAAGACCCTTGAATGGTATAGTTCCATTTATCTTCGTCTTTTGTCCTATTGTCCTATGTATCACATTTACATGAATTATAAAACCTACAATAAACTTTAATTTTTATTGAAATTTGTTATTTTAACAAAATGAAGAGAAGAAAAAACATTTTTTGTTTAGCTGCATGTAGCACATACCAGGTTTTTTCATTCCTTCCTATAAACCCAGTTTTATCCTACTTTTCATTTTGAAGGGTTTTTTGTTTGTTTTGTTTTGATTTTAGGATATAGAATTCTGAGTATATTTTTTTCTTTCAGCACTTGTTTTATTGTCTATAGTCTCTATTATTATTGTGTTCATTTATACCATTATCTGCTTTCTCTAGTTATGGTAGTGATTTTCTCTTTATCTTTAGTTTTTAGCAGTTTAATTATGGTTTGCTTAGCTGTTCTTTCATTCAGTTTGTTTTACTTGAGGCTCATGACATTTTTGGATCTGCAAGTATATATTTAAAAAATGTTTTCAGGAAATTTTCTGCTAGTAATATGTTAAAATATTTTTCTGCCCCAATCTCTCACTTCATCTTATGACTATAATTCCTTGTATGCTCATTTTCTTGAAGTTGTCCTTCAAGTAATTGAGGCTCTCTTCTTTCTATCCCATGACTTTTCTTTCTGTTCTTCAGACTAGATAATTTCTACCAGTCTCTTAAGTTTATTGCGCCATCCAGCTGATGTCCAGTACATCCAGAAAACTTTAATTTTATTTTTTCTACTTCTCATTTCACAGTTCTCATTTGATTCATTTTCATAGTTTACCTTTTCTGAGATTCTCAATCTCTTTTTGCATTATGTCCATATTTTCCTTTAATTATGGAATGTATTTTAAATAGCTGTTTTAATAGGCTTGTCTGATAATTCTAACAGAAGTCATTTCAGGGTTGGTCTTTATGAACTGCTTTTTCTCCTGATTATGTGTGACATTGCCTGGTGGCTTTTTGTTTGCTTTGTTTCTGTTTTTGATTTTGTTTTTTATGCTTAAATTTTAAAAACTTCAGGGGTGCCTGGGTGGCTCATTTGGTTGAGCATCTATCTGACTGATGGATTCAGCTCGGGTCATGATTTCACGGTTCATGGGTTCAAGGCCCACACCTGCTTAGAATTCTCTCTCTCTCTCTCTCTCTCTCTCTCTCTCTCTCAGCCCCTCCTCTGCTTGTGATGTCTCTGTTTCTCTCAATAAATAAACAAAACTTAAAAAGCTAAAAATAAATTCATTTAAATGAATAAAAGTTAAAAATAAAAAAATATAAAATTGCATGTTGGACGTTATAGATGATATACTATAATGATGATTGGATTTTGTTCTACCAGGCAGATAGCTTGGCCAGACTCAAACACTTTCTCTCAGTAGAGAGCAATCAGAGTATCTACTTCTGTCCCTAAGGCTACCATCTGCCTCCTTTCTTGGACACTCTCCTATATATGTAGTTAAGAGGTAAATCCAGGATCTGGTACATTTATACAGATTACCATGCATCTCCCTCTGTCTTTCTCAGCCCTGGAGTTTCTGGGGCACTTTTTACCTATTCTGGCACATTGAAATTCTAACTTCTAATTCTTTATTTCTCAAGATAGTATGACAGGGGATTTCTGCCTGAGTCCTAGCATACATAATCTCCTTTTGGTGCATATTGGGGCATGCTTCCAGACAAAAGGACACATAAATGCGAATATCACCAAGTGTAGTTTGCCTCTTTAAAATTTGCCTCCTCTCTAATCCCTGCCTATCTCTGATCATTATACAGTACTTTAAATGCAGTCATCTCTGCTCTAACAAAACATGTGTTCCTAAAAAATAATTATGACATGCAAAATACTGTAACAAAAACCATATGATTTATAGAGAAAAAATGGTGTTAGAGATAGAACACTCAAAAACTTCATCTTGCCATTAAAAAAAAAAAAAAGGAACATTGGTAAAAATGGTATCCCAGTTCTACATATGCTAAATGGTTAAGAAACACATAAATACTAAAATAAATGTAGCATCTTACCACGTAAAAGACTTGAAATTTATAGAAGTGGGTGTTGGAAAGACTGCTTCTTAAGAATTCTGAGGTTATCTGAAATGTGACTGAGGTTATCTGAAAGTCGTTAACACCTGACATACATGAGTGTAGTTCATAATACACATGATGAAGTAAGGTAGCTAGTAAATATGACGGGTGTATGTGTGTGTGTCTGCATTTTATGTGTTCTTACGTATCCATGCAGTTTGCTGCCTTTCTGTAATATGTAAAATTTCAGAGATGAAATTAAACACAAGCAAACATGAAATTTTAATTGTTTTCAAATTATGTCTTCATATATCAGTGGCTTTGGAACAAATTTACAGTTTCAGATAAGCATTCTATTGGAAGTGACTGCCGTTACTTTTTTTAGATTTAGACAAAATTTACAATTGTTATTTATAGAAGAATTAGTCTAAAGCTGTTCGTTATTACTGAAAGCAGAACCTTTTTTTCTTTTTCATTTTCAACATTATGTGTACTTTTTTTGGGGTCTGATATCTTTCACTTAGCATCATTTGTAAGATTTGTTGATGCTGTTACATGTAGAAGTATTTTATTTCTTATTGCTGTATAGTATTTCATTTTATAAATATATCACAATTTAGTTTCCATTATACTGTTGATGGACATTTTCTTTATAGTTTTTTGTTATTTTGACTTAGGCTGCTGTGAAGAGTTGTTTGGTTATATTTTGGTCTGTGTTAAGAGTTTTGGGGTACTAGTGTATATGTACATATACCTGTTTTAGATACTGAAAAATAGTTTGCCAAATGAATTGTAACAATTTACATTCTTAGGAGCCTTGAATAAGAGGTCCAGTTGCTCTACATTTTTACTAGTACTTATTATTTTTACTCCTTTAAATTTGAGCTATTTTAGTTGAGGTATAAACGCAACTATCTCATTATGGTTTTAATTTGCATTGTTCTAATGACTAGTGAAGTTGAGAACGTTTCATATGCTTGTTGACCATTTGACCTGACTTGTAAAATGCTTGTATATTTTTTTGTCCGTGTTCTAAATTCAGGTGGCCATTTTCTTACTGGTTTATAGGAGTTCTGTATATGTCCTACATCAAAGCCATTTGTCAGATTCTGTAAATTTCATGTGCATTCAGTATTTGGCTTGCTGTTTTGCTTTCTTAAAGCTGTCTTTCAGTGTTTTATGTTATTTGTATCATGTATTTTACTTCTCCCTATAATCTAAAACACGCAAGACTATAATTATAATTGATCAATATTTACTCACATATTTATGCTTTGTTCTAATCTTATTCTTTCTTGTATTTTAATGCTTTCATGAGGAATCATTTCTTCAACAACTGCTTAAATAACTGTCTTGAAAATGTCTTTTATATTATGTCTCCTGGCAACCAGGTTTTATACTGTCTCTGTTTTTCTGTTTTTCTAGAAATGTATTGTTTGTCTATACATTGAAGAATAGTATTGTAACTACATAATTTTAGTTTAGCCCATGATCATAGCATTCATTCCAGTGTTGTTTAGCATTTATAAATGCGTCTGTCTAGAAACGTAAATGATAGGGGCTATACTATTCTAAGGTGGAGGATAAGGAGAGATCATTGTGCCCTAATCCTTATTTTTAAGCATTGAATTTAAGGTATAGGATATGAAATAACTCAAGTAAGCAAAATCTAAGTAAAAATAATAGTTGGTTTCATATCCAGTCTTCCTGATATTTAGCAATGTTTCTTACGCTTTATATATGTCCATAAATATTTATTCACGGAGTTCATTTTTTTTTCCTGTGGGCCTAACCCATGCTAGTACTATGCTAACCAATGGACAAATTATAGTTAGTGAGGTCGTTAGTCTCTTGGAGCTTGCATTCCATGAATGGAAAAGACAAAGAAAAGTAAACAATAGAATAAATGGGTATGTGAGATAATTTTCAGATAGTAGCAAGTACTTCAGAACAAACAAAACAGGCTAATAGAAAGTAACTTTAGGAAGAGGTGGCAATTTAAAATATTATAATTAGGGCAGCCTCTGAGCTGAGACTTGAATGAATCTTGCAAAAATACAGGGGGAGCAAACTGGAGGGAGAGGGAATAAGAAAATGAAACAAGAAATGCACAACCCTGAGGCTGACACCAGCTTGACTCACTTATTGAAGCTTGTGTGGAGCAAAGTAAATGATTTGTAGAAGGGTGAAAGATAAAGTTGGAAGACCATGCAAAGCATAGAACAATTAAGTTATTTTAGGCTCTTAAGTAGTTACTACAGGTTTAAGTAGTAACGTTACAAGATCTGATTTGGACTTTAAACAAAAATCAAAAATACCTTTTCTTTTGAACTTCTTGATGTTTTTCTTGGTACATCCTATTGTGAATTCTAGGCATTCTTTAATATGCCTTATGCCTCTACCAATTTCCTTAAATTTCTTATTTCCCTATTCCTATTTAATAGTCTTATGTATTCTGGAGACAAGTCTTTCCCTCTTGAAAGCTGAGGAAAATTACCAAATTTTATTAAATATAATTTAATTGATTTTTGTCTTTCCTGATATTTATATATTTAATACATTTTCTTATTTGTATTTTAGAAACATGCATTCATGATGTATTTCAGATTTAAGATGGTTAAAATACACACATAGCCTCCCAATGTGACAAGTTTGAAGGGGAAGCATTTGTGCTCACGTGTAAATTCTAGTATATATGTTTAAAATTACCGTTTCCTATAATAACTTTTATTTCTTTGTTACTGTTTGTTGTTTTTTACTAACTTAAGTTTATGAACAACCTATAAGACAGGTTCATTCACAGTAGATACACATATGTAGTACACATTAATAATATGGACATAGAGTTCATATTTGTGCCTCTGTTTGTGTCAAACTAAATGTGTCTTCCTCTGTAGTTGGGGGAAGCAGGAAGTGTCAAAACCTGGCTCAGTAAGAAATTGAATGGCTGAGGGCAATTCTCCGTAAATTAAAGACTTGAAGTAGTCCAGAATGGTTACAATGATGCTTTACACAGAAGCACTTTATAGAATTTTCCCCTAATCTAGAAACCAAAGCACATATGTTCCTACCTTTGTGTGTATGAGGGAGGGGAGAGTCGTTTTAAAACATCATTGTAATGACTTTTTTAGGAAGAATTATTTTTACTAAGGGTAAATGAAATAATGGTAGTTAAAAATTCATTGAATAACTGCTACTGACTCAGAGAATCCCTAAATTTCAGTGTAGTAAGTTTTGGTAACTTCATATTTCAGGTCAAATATCCAGTCTTTAAATTAATTCATTGTATCCTTTAAAGTCATTCAGTTGTTTTTTTTTTTTTAATGGAAGAGCAAAATGTCAGTAACTTTAGACAATAGTTATCAAATGATTATAACTTATCAAATCAAAAAGGCTTCCAGCAATTCTTGTAGGTATAAAGAAAAAGCAGTCTCTAAATGAAATTGCAGCTTGAAATCCATGCTAGTTTTTACCTCAAATCTACATATGCCCTGAATTAAGATTCCTTAAAATAATTATTATATCAAACTTAATACTAGGAAATGTGCCTGGTGAGTAGAAATTTTGGAGGAAGCAATGCACTATGCAAGTACCCATTTAGATTTTCTTTCTGACCTATGTGAAAAAAAAAATCTATAGAAGTTAAAGACCTAAAATTATATAGCATTACTAATGCTAAAGAAAGGAAAAAATGTGAAAGAGGTGCAAGTTTTTCAAGGAAGCCCATGGAGGAATTTACTTAGTTCCCAAGGTCACTGTAGTAAATAGGAAAAAGGTACAGTCCACTTCTAATTACAAGGAGTCTCTGGGGAAATAGATAAATGCAATCCAAATTTTCAATTCAGGCATTAGTTTCACCTGTTGGCCACAAATGCCTTTGCCAACAGGAATTTGATGTGACAGTTGTTTTTCAATCCATTTAATGTCCTCACCTTATCTCTTGTGGAAATGGTAGCAAAAGAACTAGAAGAAACCTAAATAATCACAACAAATTAGATAACCGAGCCTGCATTCTTCCTTTAGCTGCTCAGTGATGTAGAAACAAGTACAAGACAAGCAAATAGTTGCGAAAAGTCACACTGCTGATGGGAGTTTCAGGACTGCCATCCAGTGTCTTTAGAATTTCTAAGATAATATTTTCTTTCCTCTAGTGTATATTGCTATTGGGATTAACTAGTAAAACTCGGATAGCATATAGGTTTCTCTGTGAGAACATGGAGTATATTCTAATGGAAAAGACTAACAAAAACAAATGCACGTGTATGTGTGTGTATCTTTATATTTGACCTCAAGAAAGAAGAGTTTCACTGCACTTGGGGAAGAGAAATAAGTAGCGACAACTCAAGGAAGAGCCTGATGGATTGTGTTACAGAAGACTCGACAGAAGAGGAAAAGGCAATTGCAGGATGAAATCACTACTCTGGTAGGCAGAAAGAAATTAAGCTATTAAATTCGGTCTCATCAGGACAGATTACTGCTCACTGCTTGAGAAGAGAGAGAAAGAATAACACAAACAGAAGAGACGATAGAATTTTTAAAACCTCATTTGAAAAGACTGAAAACAGCTACTTTAAGCATCTATTTATTTTTAAGAAAATGCTGAAATGATAGTCCCAAACTGGGAAAACCAGATTTCTTTTTAACAGAAGTATTTGAGCCTGACACAGTTGCAGGATAATCAGGTCCAGTTATTCTAGGTTTTGAGAATACCGCAATTTAAGGTTGTTTGTTTGTTTGTTTTTTACCTTTTTAAGTTTACAAAATGTAGACTATGTTGATATGGTGATAATGCATACAGGTATTTAGCCTGCAACTTCAAACTTTTTCTCTATGTCACTATTCAGTTAATTGTATTGATATAAGCTTCTGTAATGTCACCTGAGAGGTCAACGTGTCTAGGACTCTGATTTTTTAAATACAACTTGCAAATTTTGTTCTGAATACTGAAAATATATTTTATTCAGGGTCATTTATTAAATGGTTAGTTGGAATTTTTGGTTAAGAAATACCTAGGTCAACATTTTTAGTAATATTACTGTTTTGCAACTCATTTTTATGAGTCTTGGAAATAAGTTTTACCTTCATTATTTGGTTATGTTAAAACTAACTTGTATATTTCTACTTTATTTATCGTCCTTTTTATATTATTTGAAATGTATGCAGAAAGAGCATCCTAACTTAAATTAGAGGCATATACAAAATCAGCAAACTACAGTTGCTTCTGAAAAATTATTAGCATAATGCAACTAATTAGTTGTAACAATAAAATATGGCAAGAAATAATTTGAGAAAGTAATTTTGTTATTTTAAAGGGAGAAATTTTGAATGTTAGAAATTTATAGTTTAGGGGCGCCTGGGTGGCTCAGTCGGTTAAGCGGCCGACTTCAGCTCAGGTCATGATCTCGCCGTCCGTGAGGGCTGTGAGTTCGAGCCCCGCGTCGGGCTCTGTGCTGACAGCTCAGAGCCTGGAGCCTGTTTCAGATTCTGTGTCTCCCTCTCTCTGACCCTCCCCCGTTCATGCTCTGTCTCTCTCTGTCTCAAAAATAAATAAATGTTAAAAAAAAAATTAAAAAAAAAAAAGAAATTTATAGTTTAGTTATTACTTATCTTAAGCATTGAGAAAATAAAAAGCAATGAATATTTTATAGTTAGAAAAGTGAAGTAAATTCTTAATATATATAAAATCCATGGGTATATTTACACTTTCCAAAAAGTCAGACGGCTTGTATTTTCCAGGGTCATTGTAATTAGCAAGAAAAAAAAAAAAAACCCTTATTTTTATATAAAGAACTTTTTAGCCTGTCCATTATGATTATTTAAAATATTTTTTATTCAGCTCATAATGAGCCTTTTACCATTGTTTATTGTTATTAATAATAATATTGTAAAGATATATCTGTGCCCAATATACATATGATTTTAAAAATAAAAAAAATGTGGAGCGCCTGAGTGGTTCAGTTAGTTAAGTGTCCAACTTCTCCTCAGGTCATGATCTCACAGTTCATGAGTTTGAATTCCGTGTCGGGCTCTGTGCTGACAGCCCAGAGCCTGCTTCAGATTCTGTGTCTCCCTCTCTCTCTGCCCCTTCCCTGCTCATGCTATGTCTCTCAAAAATAAATAAACATTAAAAAAAATTTTTTAAGAAAAAATAAATTAAATTAAATTAAATTAAATTAAAAAATGTAAAGAAAATACATCTTATTCTCTCTTTGTATAGAGACTCAATCCTGCTTGATATTTTAGTTAACAATTTAGTTTTGCCACTTAGCGCAGGAGTTAGAAGGAATTGCATTTATAATCGAGATGTACAAATGCATTTTCAAGCTAAATTAATATCAACTAAAATGATTATTGAAATGATTTATTTTTTTATTAAAATGATTTTTTCTGAAACTACTTCATAGAAAATCTTATATGTGAATATGAGTTTGATATGAGATATTTTTCATCTATAGCAAAATTTTTCTGCCAAGACAAGAAAATATAACTATTAGTATGATATTTGGAAGAAATAAGCATGAAATGTTTAAATCATGTAAGAACCAATGTAAGCAAGCAGTAATCATCAAATTATTACTGTTGTTCAAAATAATTTTAAGGGAACCAAGAATGAATTTGATGTGTCACAATAGTAAAATGTTAAAAATTTTTTCTTGTATTACTCAGTCACTCAACGCTCTTAAAGATGCATAGTTTGCTAGGCACTGCACTGGATGTTTAAAAAGAATAAATGCCTGAGGTGCAGACATTGTTGAGAATTTACTCATAATCCAGTGGGAATGATTATTGAGTGTAAACATGCTTATAATTTAATAAAAGATTTAAAAGAAACACTAGATACAAATGTACAGCTTGGATTTCAATGTATGTGTCAGGTTTCACATTTAGGTCTTTAATTTATTTTGTGTTTATTTTTGTGTATGGTATAAGAGAGTGGTCCAGTATCATTCTGTTGCATGTTGCTGTCCAACTTTCCCAACACTATTTGTTGAAGAGACATTATTTTTCCCATTGGATATTCTTTCTTGTCTTGTGGGTTCATTTCTGGGTTTTCTATTCATTCTATTGTTTTACGTGTCTATTTTTGTGCCAGTACCATATTGTTTTGATTACTACAGCTTTGTAATATAAGTTGAAGTCTGGAATTGTAATGCCTCCTTCTTTGCTTTTCTTTTTCAAGGTTGCTTTGGCTATTCGAGGTCTTTTGTAGTTCCACACAAATTTTAGAATTTTTTGTTCTACCTTGTGAAAAATGCTGGTGGTATTTTGATAGAGACTGCATTAAATATGTAGATTGCTTTGAGTAGTATGGACATTTGAATAATATCTGTTCTGCTAATCATGAGCATTGAATGTCTTTTCATTTCTTTGTGTCATCTTCAATTTCTTTCATCAGTATTCTACAGTTTTCAGAGTACTGGTAGTTCATCTCATTGGTTAGGTTTACTTTGGGTATCTTATGGTTTTTGCTGCAATTGTAAATGGGATTGATTCCTTAAATTCTCTTTCTGCTGCTTGATTATCGATGTATAGAAATGCAACATACTTCAGTACATTGATTTTGTATCCTGCATCTTTACTGAATTCATTTATCAGTTCTAGTAGTAGTAATTTTGAGTGGAATCTTTCAGATTTTCTATATAGAGCATGATGTCATGTGCAAAATAGTTAAAGCTTTTATTCTTCCTTGCTGATTTTGGATGCATTTTATTTCTTTTTGTTGTCTGCATTTTATTTCTTTTTGTTGTGTGACTAGAACTTCCAGTACTATGTTCAATAAAAATGGTGAGAGTTCACATGCCTGTCTTCTTCCTGACCATAGAGGAAAACTTCTCAGTTGTCCTCTCCATTGAGCATATTAGCTGTGCCTTTTCATAGATGGCTTTTATTAGGTTGAGCTATGTTCCCTCTAAATCTACTTTGTTGAGGGTTTTTATCATGAATGGAAGTTATACTTTGTCAAATGCTTTTTCTGCATCTATTGAAATGATCATATGGTTCTTACCCTTCATTTTATTAATGTGATGCATCATGTTGATTTACAAATATTGAACCACCCTGGCAATCCAGGAGTAAATCCCACTTAATCATGGTGAATGATTTTTAATGTATTGTTAGATTTGGTTTGCTATTATTTTATTGAGAAGTTTTGCATCCATGCTCTTCAGGGGTATTGTGAATTTGGAAGTTTTCCTTCCTTTTCTATTTTATGGAGTAGTTCGAAAAGAATAAGTATTAACTCTTCTTCAAATGTTTGGTAGAATTCATCTGGGAAGCCATCTGGCCCAGGACTCTTGTTTGTTAGGAATTCCTTGATTATTGATTCAATTTCTTTGCTGGCAATCAGTCTGTTCAAGTTTTCTATTTCTTCCTGTTTCAGGTTTTGTAATTTATGTTTCTAGGAATTTATCCATTTCTTCTAGGTTGTCCAATTTGTTGGCATATAGTTTTTCAAAATATTCTCTTATAATTGTATTCTGTGTTGTTGGTTGTCATTTCTCCTCTTTCATTTGTGATTTTATTTATTTGGGTCCATTCTCTTTTCTTTTTATAGTCTGGCTAGAGGTTTATCCATTTTACTCATTTTTTTTTTAAAGAACCAGCTCCTGGTTTCATTTATTTGTTCTATTGGTTTTTAGTTTCTATATCATTTGTTTCTGTTCTGTTATTTATTATTTCTTTCCTCTGTTGGCTTTAGGCTTAGTTTATTATTCTTTTTCTAGCTCCTTTAGGTGTAAGATTAGGTTGCTTATTTGAGATTTTTCTTGCCTCTTGATATAGGCCTGTACTTCTGTATACTTCCCTGTTAGAACTGCTTTTGCTGAATCCCCAAAGTTGTGGACCATTGTGTTTTCATTTTCATTGGTTTCTATGTATTCTTTTAATTTTTTCTTTGATTTCCTGGTCAACCCATTCATTGTTTAATAGTATGTTGCTTGATCACCATGTATTTGTGGTCTTTGCAATTTTTTTCTTGTGGTTGATTTCTAGTTTCATAGAATTGTGATCAGAAAAGATGTATGGTATGATTTTAATCTTTTTGTATTTGTTGAGGCCTGTTTTGTAGTCTTATATCTGATTTATTCTGGAGGATTTTCCCTGTGCATCTGAAAAGAATGTGTATTCTGCTGTTTTAGGATAGAATGTTCTGAGTATATCTGTTAAGTCCATCTGGTCCAGTGTGCCATTCAAAGCCATTGTTTTCTTATTGATTTTCTGCTTAGATTATCTGTATCTGTATCTGTAATTGTGTTAAAGTCCACTACTATTGTCCATTGCTATAATTGTGTTAAAGTCCCCTACTATTACTGTATTATTATCAGAGTCCCTTTATTTTTGTTATTAATATTTTTGTATATTTTGATTCTTTCAAGTTGGGTAATAAATATTTACAACTGTTATATCTTCTTGTTCAATTATCCTCTTCGTTATTACATAGTGTCTTTCTTTGTCTCTTGTTACATTCTTTCTTTTGAGGTCTAGTTTGTCCAAAATAAGTACTGCTATTCTGGCTTTCTTTTTCTATCCATTTGCATGATGTTTCTTCATCTCTTCGTTTTCAATCTGCAGGTGTCTTTAGGTCTAAAATGAGTCTCTTCCAGTCAGCATGTAGATGGATCTTGTCTTTTTATCAATTCTGACACCCTGTGTGTTTTGCTTGGAGCATGTAGTACATTTACATTCAAAGTAATTACTGATATATATGAATTTATTGTCATTTTATTACTTGTTTGTGGTTGTTTCTGGAAATTTTCTCCAATAATTTCTTTCTCTTTTATGTTTTGCTGATTTTTCTTTAGTAATCTATTTGGATTTTTTTCTCTTTTGCATGTTTATTAGTGGTTTTTGATATATGGTTACCATATACTTGATATATGGTTTGTATGTAACCTCTTTTTCAAATAGCAGTCTATTAAGTTGATGATCATTCAAGTTTGAACCCATTTTTCACTCTTCTCCACATTTTAGGTATATGTTATCATATTTCATGTCCTTTTTTGTGTGTGAGTTCCTTGACTTGTTTTTACAGAAATATTCATTTTTACTGCTTTTGTGTTTCTTGCCTTTAAACTCTCACTTTTTGTCTCTCCACTTAAACATAACCCTTTAATATTAATTGCAGGGCTGGTTTAGTGGTCACAAAGTCCTTTTGTTTTTGTCTAGGAAACACTTTATCTCTCCTATTCTGAATGATAGCCTTGCTGGAAACAGTATTCTTGACTGCAGATTTTTCCTATTCTGCATTTTGAATGTTTCATGCCACTCCTTTCTGGCTTGCCACATTTCTGTTGAGAAATCTCTAGCTAGCCTGTGGGTTTTCCCTTGTAAATTAAAGACTGACTTTGTCTTGCTGCTTTTAAGAATTTCTCTTTATCTTTTTTTTGCCAATTTTATTATAATTTATCTTGGTGTTAGCCTGCTTTCATTGATTTTAATGGGAGTTCTTTGTGCCTTCTGGATCTGGATATCTGTTTCTTTCTCCAGATTAGGGAATTCAGCTATTACTTCTTCAAAAACTTTTCTGCCCCTTTTTCTCTCTCTTCTTCTGGGACTCCTATAATATGAATATTATTATGCTTGATGGAGTCACTCAGTTCCCTAAGTGTATTCTCATTTTGCATAATTATCCTTTCATTCTTTTGTTCAGCTTCATTGCTTTCCATTACTTTGTCTTCTAGGTCATTAATTCCTCTGCTTCTTCCAGCCTGCTGTTCTTTGCATCCAGCCTGTTTCTAACTTCATATATTGTACTCTTCATCTCTGATTCTTTTTTTTTTTAACTTTATCTCTATGGTAAGAGTTTCACTGATGTCTTCTATTCTTTCCTCATGCCAAGTGAGTATCCTTATGGTTGTTGCTTTAAGTTCTCAATCAGGCATGTTACTTACATTTGTTTTGCTTAGATCTCTGGTTGTGGCCCTATCTCGTTCTTTCATTTGGGATAAATTCCTCTGTCTGAGCATTTTATCTCAGTCTCTGCCTTCTTCTGTGTTAGAAAAGCCAGTTATGTCTTCTGCTCCTGAAAGTAATGGCCTTATGAAAAAGTGATTCTATAGTGTCTAGGGCCTGGAGCTTCAGGGAGTGTCTCTGATGTGTGTTCCATGCACTCTGCTGTTGTGTTCTGGCTGTCTATCCTTCAGGTCAGTTATCTGCAGAGGTTCTCCTTGTCTGCTGTGGGCATGTTTGGTCCCTAGCATGGATGTGGTGAGTTTTAGAGTGTGCTCTGGTCTGTTTGTGAAATGAGACCTGTCACCACCTCCATCAGAACTGAGGCCCTGCAAATCTCTCTGGTTGGGAGACATTGTGTGGATAGGGATTTTTGTTTGTCTTCTGGGGCATGGGCCCACTACACTGGCACTAAGGCAAGAATGGCTGAGAAAGTCCAATTTCACCAGAGCAGAGATGGTGGGGCTTGTTGTAAGCAAGTCAGGCAGCCAGTGTTAGCACTATACTGCTTCCTGTAGGTGACTCTGTTTATGCTGAGGGGGCAGGGAGGGAAATGGCACCCCAGCTCCTTTGTTCCTGAGAGATGTGTCTCTGTGAATGCTGCCTCTCAGGACAGGCTCTCAAAAAAGAAATACTTTCCCCACCGTGTGCCCAAGGCACCCTTCAGATGTCTGTTTCCATGTTGTCTTCCCCCAGGTTGTTTCATTGTTTTCCTGCCTTTATGCTAAGAGCAACACAATCCCCTCTGGGCTCTATCCCAGCCAAGGCTGCTGATCTTTAAGCAGCAGCTTAAAGCTTAAAAAACTCCAGGAGTTAAGCCTTGCTAGTTGTGAGAACTCCAAAAAAATCAGCCCCTCTCATTTTCCAAGGCAGTGTCTTTGCGGAAACATTCTCCATGTGTGTTCCCCTGTGTGTTCCTTTCTCTCTCTTTCTCTCTCTCTCTCTCTCTTTCTCTCTCTCTCTCTCTCTCTCTCTCTCTCTCTCTCTCTCTCTTTCTTTCTTTCTCTCATTCCCTCTCCCTCTCTGCCCCCACCCTACTTCTCTGAAACCATGGCTCCCTCTCTTCCACAACAGCTATGGACAAGACCCAGAAAGAGCTGCACTGAGATTGTGGAGGTAAATTGATTATATACTTGGGGGTTGGAGAGGCAAAGACCAGGGGAAATTTCCAAAAGGATTTTCACATGCTAAAGAGAATTCACAGGGTCCTGGAGTCCTAGCTATTATTAAGCTAATGTTGTTTTTACCTCTGGCCACACATTAACATTAAGATAGTTGGGAGTTCCTGGAGGAGTGTCATCCTCTGCTTGTCTCAAGTATTTGTCAGTGGGCTGCAAGTTGTAAGAAAATTTAATTTTATCTACATTTCTTACTGCCTTTGTTTCCCACATTACCATTATTTGGTTTGATGAAAGGAAAAGAGAGAGAATTAAAATGGCTTTAGTGGAAAATAGTCTTATTTTCAAAAAGGGGAGACACATATAGTAATTATTGGTGATTAAATAGATCTAGGGAACAAAAATAGTCATCTGTGTGAAGTGACTAGTACTTCTGATTTTTATAAAGCATCAGTTTATAAAGCATATAAAGCATCAGTTTATATTTCCAAGCCAAGAACTCACTTTAGTCCCTTTGTTATTCAAAAAGTCCTAGTATCTTCATTATTGATGTATGTCTTTACTTTCCATCATTTCCTTAGGTAACTTACTTTCGATAGCTGAATATGGAAGTGAAACCAAAGAGATTATTAATAACTATATTCAGTCCAAAGTGATTAATGGGGTAAGAAATAGAGAACTAGAAAGTAAGAGAAATGCAAATCTGAAAAAGAATACTGGAAAGGAGCTTTACATTCAGTATATTTATAAAGATGTCATAGCGAGGATCAAAATTGTTTGGGAGAAAAGTTAAGGTCAGTGGGAGGGGCATTCCCCTTCAGGCAGCACAGTAGAGTGGAAAGCACAAAACCAGGGCAGCTTGCTGACCGATTGAATCCTCACAACTCTACTACATAGTTGTTGCATGATTATTTAGCTTTTTGTTGGTTTATTTGTTTGTTTTGAGACAGAGAAAAAGAAGGGGAGGGGCAGAGAGGGAAAGAGAGAGAAAATCCCAAGCAGGCTCTAGACTGTCAGCATAGAGGCAGAAATGGGGCTCAAACTCCCAAACCATAAGACATTGACCTGAGCTGAAGTTGGACACTCAACTGACTGAGTCACCAGGCACCCCTGATTATTTAACTTTTAAAATGCCATGATTTTTATTTTAAATTAGGTTGCTATTGTCTAATCCACAAGGTTGTTTTGAGTAATAAAGAATATTTGTATAACATTTATTAAATAGTTTTCACTCTAACAAATATTAACCTTCTTTCACTAAAATGTCAGGGTGATATAATTAAAAATGCCTTACTTTCCATTAACGTCAAGACATGTACTCTTAAAAGGAACTTTTGTGATATTTATATTCCATGAAATTTTCCCTCTATTATAACGAAACACATTTCTGTCTGTATTGAATTTTAAGTGCCTTTATTGAAGTAAATAAAGTTATTTGAAGTCAGGACTGTATCAGAATCTGAGGGGTTTGGTGTGATAAACATGAATGAAAACATGATCTTTAAATCAGAAGAGTGTATTCAAATCCTGTTCTATCATTTTCCACCTGAGCAGGAGCTTGTTGTAATGGCCTAGTAGTATTATTGATGTGTAACCTGGAGGAATGTTACATTTCTACTATAAAAGAAAAATTGCTTTAAGTTCTGTAGTTATGGCACAAGAGGTATGGCACGTGAGTGCAGGGTAGTACCTCATCAACAGTGATTTGCTTTATGAAGTTTACTTATTATTGCAATACAGGCTAGAAAATTTATTGACGTAACTTCTAGCTTAAAAGTCCATCTCATAAATAGTCTGACCGTGAAAAGTTGTCTTCTTGGAATATTTTATAGTTTTTGCTAATATGGACAAAGTGACTTAGAAACATTGTTGCTGAAATAGCAACAGAGATTTGAATAGGTATAACCTGACAGAGAAGGTTTGTGTTCTTTCCTCTCTCCTAACCAGAAAATAGAGTTTTGCTGTTACTTGATGCCTTTTTCTTCATAGGAAGAGCTAAACTTATTTGGTATGTTAGATCCAGAATGAGAGGAAGGGAACTTTCCAATAGACCTCTGCTTGCAAGTAGCACTTAAGCTAATTTATCCTTCCATGGCAATTCCTCTGATATCTCTGACTCTTCATGCCTTGCCAAGTTGCCGGTAGACACCTGCTGGCCGAAACAGGGACACTTTGCAATATCAGCCTGTGGGGAAGAGCGTATCAATTCTGCCTACCACAGGGTTAATTTGCTTTTATTTCATTCTGGTTCCTACAACCTTGACCCTATTTCTTATGTTGCATTTCCCATGTACTAAAAAAACAAAGTCAACACGAGAAGAAAACATTCAGGAACTGCTGAAAAGCACACTATAACATACCATCCTAAACTTAAGGACTGTTCTAGTGGTGATGAAACTTGAAAAATGGAAACAGCATGACTTTCTTCTCAGAAGATGTATGGCTCGGCACAAAATAAAGCTCCACTCTCAGGCTCTGTGGTGAGATGGAAATAGTAAACATGCCTCAGAGAAGCTCTAGGTATTGGCCACTTAGCAAGGTTATTAACTAATGATTTAAAAACATTGCTACCATTTTGAAATAGAAGTGGTTCATACAAAATTTTTATAAGTGTGATTTGTAAATATAACTTGATCAGTGACTTACACTATAAACTTTATCCTCTTGAAATGTACTGTTTCTTCAGTTTTATAGGTGTAAGTTAAAAAAATCGGAATATAAGTGTTTTTAAGTGGAATGGCGCTATGACTTCACTTTATTGGCACCTGAACTCTGTTCAATATGAGGGGATCTGAGTTAACTATAGTGATCGGCAAGAGGAAGTGATGAAAGTCCACTTGCTTCCATTCAAAATCTCTCTTTGGCCAACGTTCATTACTTACTTAACTAGATTATTTGTCAGCACATTATATTACCAAAAAGAGGAATATTGCAATGAAAATTTTCTACACCTCAAAAAAAAAAGGTTGTTAAACTAAATAATGCTTTCTTTCTCTAAACCATATCTGTAAAAACAAAACAGGAAGGAAAAAACTTTATCCTTTGTTTGAAACAAAAAAACAAAATCCCCCAAAAATCTCATCCTACCTTTTGACGGGTTAATATTTCATAGGACTTTCAAAGAGGAATATGGAGCATGTAGTTTGATGAAATAGAACCGACAAGAGTTAGTCACGTCTAACCTCTGAGGCGTGAAGCACAGTGATAGTCTGAGAGACTAAAGAAAACTGCTCTTTTCTATTCTGCTCAAATAGTATGGTGCTAAAATCCAAGACCTAGAGTTAGGGTGTTTGGATGGAAATTTCAACTACGCCACTTACTAGTGCCGTCCTCTTGGACAACTTTCTTAAATTCTTTGTGCCTTGTCTTTTTCATCCATAAAATGGGGGTGTTGAAAGGAATAAATCAGTTAAAAAACGAAAAGGACTACGGACAGTGCTTGTCACACACTTCTCCATTCTCACTACTACTGCTATTACTTTCTTGAACAAACTAATTCCAAGGGACAGTCAGGGTCATCCTGGGGACTGTGTCAAAGAAACAGTATGTAGAAACAGAATACATCAAGTGCAGTATAGTGTGGTAAGGGAGCTATCAAGATCTTGGGCTTCTGGTTTGCTTGTTAGATTAGCAGACTGTTTACGTGAAATGTTGGCTTTTGCACCTCACTTTCAATGTTAAATGAAAACATTCTTGCCAAATAAGTACACGATAAAGAATGTTATTTTTGTTAGCAGCTAGGTCAGGGGATGATGTTTCTTTTAACTGTTCGTCCTTAGACAGACTGATACAAGCTTTTCCAACTCAAAATATTTGGTCCTTAAAAAAATCTCATTTAGCATAATGAACTTGATATTCTGTTGAAATAACAAGACCCAAAACATATACAATTTTTTTGAAATGGGAAACAGAGAAACTTAACTGTATTTGCTGCCATTATGTGTTCCTTCAAATTATTTAAACATTCATATTTTACATTTGATATATCACAGAAGCACATAGCACTTGTCTCTAGAAGTCAAAACTCCAAATAGCCTAGGCTTACATGGTGAGAAACAACCAATGTGAAGAAGATTAAAAGATACAATTTCCTTTAGCATAAACAGGGACTTATTTTTACCTTACGGATAGTATTTTCTTTGACTTGAAGGAGCATAGTGATTCAGTGTTAAATAGGACAACATCTAAAAAATTTTAATCATTTATACTGCAAAAAGATGTTGTGTAATGTGTTGAGCTTAGAGTTATTTAGAGTTAATTAGATGTAAAGATAAGGCATAATGAAAATTAAAGTAAGATGATAACATCCTCCATCTTTACCTAGAATGGAATACCAAAAAGGAGGAGCATGTTAGGTAACATAGTAGATCACTGGACGCTTTAAAATAATTCATGTGGCGGGGTGGGGGAGGCGCTTGGGTGGCTCAGTCAGTTAAGCGTTGGACTTCGGCTCAGGTCATGATCTCACAGTTCACAGTTTGAGCCCCCGTTGGGCTCTGTGCTGACAGCTCAGAGCTGGAGACTACTTCAGATTCTGTCTCCCTCTCTCTCTGCACCTCTCCTCCCTCCCTCTCTCTCTCTCAAAAATGAATAAGCATTAAAAAAATTTAAATAAAAAATAAAATAATCCATGTTGGTTGGATTGTGGGTTAAAACATCACAGAAGAAAATAATTCGTGGAGATAAAAGAGATACTTAAATTTGTGATCTAAAGACCAGGGAGCTTCCGTAAAATAATTCTGTATCTTTTATAGCGATAGTTGCAGGATCTGATCCTGTGGGTGGACAAATTACTTTGTAGGTTGAATTAAACTGACTGTGTCTTTCATGTGGAAGTTAGGATGTTGTTTGAGAAATGGGATTTCAAGTAATGGAACCTGGAAAATGTCAGTGCATTTCAATGATTTAAACAGTCAAAGCACATTAAGACTATCTTGCCACAGAAGTTGCTGCTTCTTTCTTATGAAGCTGGTCTTGCTTTTCTTTAAGGCCCTATCGTTATCTTACCTTGTGGTGCACCTTGCCAAGTGATATGATGGTGTATCACTTACTTTATTACCATATTACCTTTAACTATACAAATACCACCCTAGAAAAATAAGAATAAATCATCATCATCTAGATTTGGAAGACTTTTTATTGCAAATGAAATCTAGGAATGGATTTCTAGAGGAAGGGATATATGTTTAAATTGAATGAAATTTCATGGATGAGGGTAGACTTGGAGGAAAGCCTTGATTCCAACTATAGCTCAAGAAGATGGGAATAAGCCCAATTTTTTTTTTTTTTTTTTTTTTTTTTTTTTTTTTTTTTTTTTTAGTTTTTCTTGGTTGGTTGGTTTTTGGCTAGTTCCTGGAAACATGAACTCAATTTACTTGTGCTAAGTGAAATTGAAATGGCAGAAATTCCAAGGTAACCTATAAAGGGAGGAACCAAAATACTTAAAAGATAGGAAAGTTGTGAAGAATTTGTTATATGAAATCCTTTGACCACTTTCTACCTATATCCCAAGAAGGCTGGGAAGATCCACTTTCTTCAACAAAATATTTAAAAGCACCATATTCTGTGAATCATGCATTCATTTGAAAATTGGGATGTGAAAATGTGTCCTTGACCCTATATTAAAACACACACACACACACACACACACACACACACACACACACACACTAAAATGAGGTTTGTTAAAAAGAGAAATAAGTTTATACCTTTGACCAATAGACATGCCTTAAAAAAATTACTGGAAAAATTGTATTCATTCTCCTGTCACTGGGAGATAAGAAATCCTTTTAAAATATGAATATGGACTCACAACTGAACATGATTAAATTTTGCATTTTCTTGTTTTTATCTTTCATTATTGAAGCTGTTTCAGAGGAAAAAGAATCTGTATCTGTAGGGCATTTTGGTGCTTATGCATATTTTATCAGTAAGACAAAAGTTTGTGTTGGCATATTTGCTTGGTACAAATAAACTGCAGCACAGAAAAGATAAGACAATTTTAGAATCAGCTAATAAATGAAAATCTTAATTCTGTTTCTATATAACACTTTTTAAATGCTTTACACTAAATATAAACCAAAGTCACTAAGTATTAAAGAATATAATGATAAACTTAAAAACTTTCAGTTGGTTAATTTTGAGGCATAACTTGTACACAATACAATTAACCAATTTTAAGCATATAATTTGATGTATTTTGACAGATTTACATGGTCACATAGCTATCACCAAAATCATGAAATCAAAAAGTTTCTATCACCCCCAAAAATTGCTTCAAACCATGATGCATTCAATCTCCTTCATTATGATGCTTTGGACACTGGCAACTACTTATCTGTTTTCTATCACTATGATTTTTCTAGACTTTCATATCAAAGTATTATATAATGTTTGTGCTTACATTTTTTCACTTATGGTAATTTTTTAACTCATAATATCTGTTCTACTAGTTTTCTGCTCAAGCAAATATACATGTCTAGTCTTCTGAGGATTTTTTGTGTATATCAGTAATTTTGCTAAACTAATCCCTAAAGTTTCATGTTTCTTGATGCTAATATAAATTTCATGTTTTAAATTTCAGTTTTATATTGTCTATTGCTAATATACAGAAATGGAATCGGTATATATTGTCCTTTATCCTGTGATTTTTACTAAATCAACCTCCTAGTTATTGTAGCTTTCTGTATATTTGTTAGGTTTTTTTTTATATAGACAATCACATTATCTGATAATAAATATCGTTTTATTTTTTCCTTTCAATCCATATTTCTTTTCCTGTATTTCTTGCTTTCCTTTCTTTGAATTTTATATTTATGCCTTAGTCACTGACCTACAACTCTAGTAATATGTGGTGAAGCAGACACCTGGTCCAGTTCTCCACCTTAGTAGAAAAAATACTCAGTTTTATGATTTCAACTACAGGAGATTTATAGATGTTATCTGTCAATGTGAGAACGGTTCCTTATATTCCTACCTTGTTGAGAGTCTTTCTTTCTTTCTTTCTTTTTTTTTTTTTTGACACAGGTGATTGTGGGAATTTATTGAAAACTTTTTCTAAATTTATTAGATGATCACTGGCTTTTCTTTTTAATCTGTTGATAAGAGAAATTACATTGTTTGGTTTTTAAATGTTAATCCAAACTTGCACCTTGTATCTCTGATATAAACCATATTTGATCATGAAATATTAAACATTTTATTTATTATTTGATTTAATTTGCCAAAATTTTTTAAAGGCTCTTGCCTTCATGAATTTAATATTTTTAATGTCTGTGATTTTGGTGCCCAGGTAAAGCTAGCCTCGTAAAATATATAAAGAAGTATGACCTCTTTTTCTGTTATCTGGAAGAGTTTGTAGAAAGTGAGCCAGTGAAGCCATCTGGGCCCAGAATTTTCTCAGTGAGTATGTTTTTAACTATGGCTTGTATTTATTTAACCCATATAGACCATTTATGATATCTATTTCTTCTTAAATGAGGTTTAGTGTCATATAACATTCAGAAATGTTGTTTTCATTTCATCTAAAGTTGTCAAATTTGGTACAAAATTGTTCACAATAGTCACCTAGTAGAGTTTTAATGTCTATTGAATCTGTAGTGATGTCCTTTTCTCTCATTTCTTGTATTGATAATTTGTGTCTTCCTCTCTTTTTCCACAGTCTGGCTAAAGGTTCATTAATTTCATCATCTTTATAAAGAGCCAAATTTGGTGTTTATCCATTTTTTTTCTATTGTTTTGTACTATACTGTTCATTATTTATTATATCCTTCCTTATGCTTATTTGGAATTAATTTGATATTCTTTCTCCAGTTTATTAAGCTTAAGTTTTAGAAGCTTAGCAACTTTTCACAATTTTTCTTCTTCCCTAATTAGAAGTTTTTAGTGTTACAAAATTTTCTTTAAATACTGCCTTGGATGTATCCCATAATTTTTAAAGTTTTATTTTCATTTTAGTCAAAAATACTTACCATTTCCATTTTGATTATTTCAGTAGCCATGGATTACTTAGAAGTATGTGATTTAATTTAAATGTATTTGGACATTTTTTACGTATTCTGTTAATAATTCCTAATTCTTACTAGAGAAAATATTATTTCAATCCTTTTTTACTTTATTTTTATGGCCTAAAATATGGTCTATTTTGATCAGTGTGCACTTGAAAAAATGTGTATTCAGTGTTTTTATAACTCTCTAAGTTTTTATTTTAATTCCAGTTAGTTAGCATATGCTGTTATATTAGTTTCCGGTGTACATTATAGTGATTCAACACTTCCATATAGCCCCTGTGATCATTGTGACAAGTGCACCCCTTCATCCCCATTACCTGTTTATCCCATCCCCCCAGGTCCCTCTCCTCTGAGGGTCCCTATCAGTTCTCCATAATTAGGAATCTGTTTCTTGGTTTGCCTCTCTCTCTCTCTTTTTTCCCTTTGCTTGTTCGTTTCTTAAATTCTACATATGAGTGATATCATATGGAATTTGTCTTTCTCTGACTGACTTATCTCATTTAACATTCTATTCTATAGCTCCATCCATGTCTTTGCAAATGGCAAGATTTCATTCTTTTTTTGTGGCTGAATAATATTCTATTGTACATATACACCACATCTTCTTTATCCAATCATTTATTGATGGACACGTGGGCTGTCTCCATATCTTGGCTATTGTAAATAATGCTGTCATAAAGATAGTGATGCATGTATTCCTTCGAATTAGTGTTTTGTATTTCTTGGGTATATACCCAATAGTATGATGGGTAAATCATAGGGCAGTTCTGTTTTTAACTTTTTGAGGAACCTCCATAAAATTTTCCGCAGTGGCTACCTGTTTGTATTCCCATCAAATGTGTACCAAGGTTTCTTTTTTTCAACCTCACCAACACCTCTTCTTTCTTGTGTTGTTGATGTTAGCCTTTCTGGCAGGAATGAGGTAACATCTCATAGTTTTGATTTGCATTTCCCTGATTAGTGATGCTGAACATCTTTTCATGTGTTTGTTGGCCATCTCTATGTCTTCTTCAGAGAAATGTCTGCTGATGTTTTCTGATCATTTATACATTGGGTTACTTTCTTTTTGGGTGTTGATTTATAAATTCTTTGTATTTTTGGATACTAACCCTTTATCATATATGTCATTTGCAAATATCTTCTCCCATTTAGTAGGTTGCTTTTTGGTTTTGTTGACTATTTCCTTAGCTGTGCAGAAGGTTTTTATTTTGGTGTAGGGCCAATAGTTTATTTTTGCTTTTGTTTTTCTTGCCTTAGGAGATGTACCTAGAAAAATGTTGCTATAGCTGATATCAGAGACACTACTACCTGTGCTGTCTAGTATTTTTTATGTTTTCAGGTCTCACGTTTAGGTCTTTAATCCATTTTTAGTTTATCTGTGTATGGTGTAAGAAAGTGGTCCACTTTCATTCTTTTGCATGTTGCTGTCCAGTTTTATCAACACCATTTGTTGAAGAGCCTGTCTTTTTCCCATCGTGTTTTCATTCCTCCTTTGTTGAAGATTAATTGACCATGTAATGGTCATTTATGGATTTTCTAGTCTATTCTATTGATCTATATGTCTATTTTTGAGCCTATACCATATTGTTTTGATCACTATGTCTTTGTAATATAACTTGGAGTTTAGAATTGAGATACTTCCAGCTTTGCTTTTCTTTTTCAAGGCTGCTTTGACTATTCAGGGTCTAATGTGGTTTCACACAAATTTTAGGATTGTTTGTTCTAACTCTATGAAAAATGCTGGTGTTTGATAGGGATTGAATTAAATGTGTAGATTGCTTTGGGTAGTATAGACATTTTAACAATATTTGTTCTTCCAATCCATGAGCATGGAATATCTTTCCATTTCTTTGTGTCCTTTTCAATTCCTTTCATCAGTGTTCTACAGTTTTCAGAATACAGGTATTTCACCTCATTGGTTAGGTTTATTCCTAGGCATCTTATTCCTTTTGGTGCAATTATAAATGTAATTGTTTTCTTAATTTCACGTTCTTCTGCTTCATTATTGGCATGAGAAACGCAACAGATTTCTGTACATTGATTTTGTATCCTGTGACTTGACTGAATTAGTTTATCAGTTCTAGCAGCTTTTTGATAGTCTTTTGGGTTTTCTATATAGAGTATCATGTCATCTGGAAATAAAGAAAGTTGTACTTATTCCTTTCTGATTTGGATGCATTTTATTTCTTTTTGTTGTCTGATTGCTGTGGCTAGAACTTCTAGTACTATACTGAATAAAAGTGATAAGAGTGGACGTCTTCTTGTTCCTCACCTTAGGGGTAAAGGTCTCAATTGTTCTCCATTAAGGATGATTCTAGCTATGGGTTTTTCAAACATGGCCCTTGGTGCATGAGATATGTTCCTTCTAAACCTACTTTGTTTTTATCATGAATGGATGTTGTGCTTTGTCAAATGCTTTGTCTGCAACAATTGAAATGATCATATGTTTGTTATCCTTTATCTTATTAATGTGATGTATCATATTGATCAACTTGTGAATATTGAATCACCACAATCCAGGAATAAATCCCACTTGATCATGGTGAATGATTTTTTAACATATTGTTGGATTTGGTTTGCTATTATTTTATTGAGAATTTTTGCATCCATGTTCTTCAGGGATATTGGCCTGTAGTTCTCCTTTTTAGTGGTGTCTTTATCTGGTTTTGGTACCATGGTAATACTGGCCTCATAGAATGAATTTGGAAGTTTTCCTTTCTTTTCTATTTTTGGAATAGTTTGAACAAAATAGGTACTAAAAGAATAGGTATTAACTCTTTTTAAATGTTTGATAGAATTCTCCTATGAAACCATCTGGTCCTGGACTTTTGATTGTTGGAAAGTTTTTGATTACTGATTCAATTTCTTTGCCAGTAATTGGTCTGTTCAAATTTTCTATGTCTGTCTGATTCAGTTTGGGGAGATTAAATGTTTCTAGGAATTTATCTATTTCCTCCAGGTTGTCCAATTTGTTGACATATATTTTTTCAGAATATTCTCTTACAATTGTATGTAGTTCTGTGGTGTTGATTATTACTTCTCTCTCATTTGGATTTTATTCGAGTCCTTTCTCTTTTTTCTTGGTAAGTCTGCTAAAGGTTTACCAATTTTATTGATTTTTTTTTCAAAGAAAACTCCTGGATTCTTTGACCTATGTTTGTTTGTTTGTTTGTTTGTTTGTTTGATTTGTTTGTTTTTTAGTTTTTATATCATTTATTTCTGCTCTAATCTTTATTATTTCCTTTCTTCTTCTGGTTTCAGGGTTTATTTGCTCTTTTTCTAGCTCCTTGAAGTGTAAGGTTAAGTTGAGATATTTTTTCCCTCCTTGAGGTAGACTTGTATTGCTGTAAACTTACCTCTAAGAGATGCTTTTGCTGTATTTTGGACCATTGTGTTTTCATTTCATTTGTTTCCATGTATGTTTTTAATTTCTTCTTTGGTTTCCTGGTTGACCCATTCATTGTTATAGCATGTTGCTTAACTTCTGTGGTCTTTCTAAAATTTTTCTTCTGGTTGACTTCTAGTTTCAGAGCATTGTGGTGAGAAAAGATGCATGATTTTATTGAGGTCGATTTGTGACCTAGTCTGTGTACTATTCTGTAGAATATCCCATATGCTTTTGAAAAGAATGTGTATTCTGCTGTTTTAGGATGAAATGTTCTGAATATATCTGTGAAGTCCATCTGGTGCAGTGTGACATTCATTGTTATTCTTTCCTTGTTGATTTTCTTTTTTTTTTTTTTTCTTAAAGTTTATTTATTTTGAGAGAGAGAGAGAGCATGCAAGTGAGTGGGAGGGAGAAGGGCAGAGAAAAAGGGAAAGAGAAAATCTCAAGCAGGCTCCATGCTATCAGTGCAGAGTCCACCACGGGGCTTGAACTATGAACTGCAAGATCATGACCTGACCTGAAACCAAGAGTTGGACGCTCAACCGACTGATCCAACAGGTGCCCCTCTTCATTGATTTTCTGTTTAGATTATATGTCCATTGACTTAAGTACAGTGATAAATTGCCCTACCATGAATGTATTACTGTCCACTAGTTCCTTTATGTTTGTTATTAATTGTTTTATTTTTTGAGTGCTCCTATGTTGGTTGCATAATATTTTTAACAGTTGTATCTTCTTGTGGATTGTCCCTTTCATTATTATATAGTGTTCTTCTTTGTCTCTTGTTACAATCTTTATTTGGAAGTCTAGTTTGTCTGAAAAAGTATTGCCACTCTTTCTTTTGACCCATTTGCATGGTAAATGTTTCTCTATCCCCTCACTTTCAATCTGTAGGTGTCTTTAGGTCCAAAATGAGTTTCTTCTAGGAAGCATATAGATGGGTCTTATTTTTTTATCCATTTTGTCACCTTATGTCTTTTGATTGGAGTGTTCAGTTCATTTACATTCAAATTAATTATTGGTAGATCTGTATTTGTTGTCATTTTGTTATTTTGTGGTTGTTTCTTAAGATTTTGTCTGATCCATCCTTTTTCTCTTTCAAGCTTTGTTGATTTTTTTAGTAATATATTTGGACTTATTTATCTTTCTTCTTTGCATATTTTTTAGTGGTTTTTGATACATGGTTTACATTAGGTTTGTATATAACCTCTTCTACATATAGCAGTCTATATTAAGTTGATGGTCATTTAAGTGCGCACCCATTCTTTCCTCTTCTCCTCCCCACATTTTAGGTACATGTTGTTATATTTTACATTCTTCTATTTTGTGAGTTCCTTGACTGTTTTTTTACAGAAAGATTCATTTTTTTGCTTTTGTGTGTCCTGCCTTTATACTGTCATTTTTGGTGTGTCATTTCCACTCAGAGTCCTCTTTAATATTTCTTTCAGGGCTAGATTAGTGGTCATGAACTCCTTTTTGTTTATCTGGGAAACTCTTTATCTCTCTTTCTATTCTGAATAGTAGCCTTGCTGTTAAGAGTATTCTTGGCTGCATATTTTTCCCATTCAGTGCTTTAAATATATCATGCCATATCTTCTGACTTGGAAAGCTTCTGCTGAAAAATCTCCTGCTAGCCTTATGGTTTCTCCTTGGAAGTTAATGTCTTCTTCTACCTTGTAGCTTTTAAAATTTTTTATTTATCACTATATTTTGCCCATTTACTAAAAATATGTCTTGATGTGGATCTGCTTTTGCCGATTTTGATGAGAATTCTCTGTGCTTGCTGGATCTGGATATCTGTTTCCTTCCTCAGATTAGGGAAGTTTTCAACTATTTCTTCAAATAAATGTTCTCCCCCTCTTTCTCTCTCTTCTTCTTAGAAACTCTTATAATATGATTGTTACTATATTTGATGGAGTCACCCAGTTCCCTAGGTCTATTGTCGTTTTGCATAATTCTTCTTTCTTTGTTTTTTTCAGTTTCATCACTTTCCATTACTTTGTCTTTTAGGTCACTATTTGTTCCTCTACTTCTTCCATCCTGTTGTTCCTTCTGTCAAGTGCGTTTCCCATTTCATTTATTGAGCCTTTATCTCTGTTATGTGATTCCTTTTCTCTGTGTTAAAGGTTTCACTCAAGTCTTCCACTCCATTCTTAAGTCCAGTAAGTATCCTTATGATCATTACTTTAAATTCTCTATCAGTCATGTTACTTATATCTGCATCACTTAAATCTCTGGCCATGGCCTTGTCCTGTTCTTTAATTTGGGGTAAATTTCTCTGTCTTCTCATTTTTTCTAAGTCTTTCTGTCTGTTTTTCTGTGTTAGCATTTTTTCTAAGTCTTTCTGTCTGTTTTTCTGTGTTAGGAAAGTCAACTCTGTCTCCTCTTCTTAAGAGTAATGACCTTATGAAGAAGAGGTCCTGTAGAATGCGGTGTCCCCTGATCCCGTGTCTGGCACTTCCAAGAGTGTCCCCAATGCATGCTGCATGTGCTTTGCTATTGGGTACTGGCCGGTTTATCCTTAAGGCCAGTCATCTGCAGAGGCTCTCCCTTCCTGTTGTGGGCAATGTTTGGTTCCTGGCCTGAATGTGGTGCATTTTAACTAGGCATGCTCTGGTCTGCTTGTAAAATGAGACCTGGTGTCACCACTGCCAGACCAAGGCTCCACAAAACTCCCTCATGAGGGCCATGGTGTAAGCAGGGGTTTGGACTCATCTTCTAGGGGGAGGGGTGCGCCTCATGGGAACTGAGGCAAGTGTGACTGGGAAGGGTGGTTCTAGCAGAGCCTGTGGGACAGGCCTTAGGGTAAGCAGTTTAAGTAGTGAATATAAGTGCTGTGCTGGTTCTCACAGGTGGATCTGTGCTTATGCTGAGGGGTGGGGAAGGGAAATAGTGCTGGCCAGTTCCTTTGATTCTGGAGGGGGCTCTCTGTGAATGCTCTCTCTGAGATGTGCTCTGAGATGAGTGAATAACCTCCCCACTGTGTGTCCTGGGCACTCATCAGGTTGCTGTTTCCACACTGTATGTCCATGAGTTGTTTGCCTGCTTCCTCTCCAAGAAGTTCACAGTGCCCTCAGGGCTCTATCCCAGCCAAGCCTGTTGACCTTTAAAACTCCAGGCTTTAAGCCCTGCTGGTTGAAATTCAGCCCCTCTTGCTTCATTAGCCAATTGCTATGGGGACTTGTTTTCCCTGTGTGCTCCCTGTGTGCTAGTCTGTCTCTCATCCTTTTCCACATCTCTGGCTCCCTCCCCACTGCAGTGACTATAATCTGTTTCTCTCCCAAAGTCTGCACAGTTTTTAGATGGAGTGTTCTGTGAGGTTCAGTTTGGTCAGTTTGATGTTTTCCTTCTCTAGTCTTACTGCTTTCTGCTTACTTGTTCTGTCAATCATTGAGAGAGACAGATGTATAATCACTAAAACTGATCACAGTTGTGCATTTTTGCCTTCATATATTTTAAGAAAATGTTAATATTAATAATTTACAGATAATAGAAATTTAATACCAAATTTATTAATTTTAAATTATTCTTATAATATTGATAATTCACAAACTTTCCATCAAAACTTTGTGATTTCCCCTTATAATGATTAAATTCAGAGACATTCAAATAGAATATTGTACAAAATCTTGAAATTTGCTAGAGCTATGTTCTAGAGTATTCATATTTTTCTCATTTCAAATAGCCCAGTATTGAATAATTTTTATATTTTATTTACAATACCATATGCATGATAAATTTAAGTTATCCTTTCATTATTTTATGAGTAATTCTTCCAAATGGAAATATGGGAGGAGACCAGATAATGTTAGGCCATATAGGCTACAGTGAAGATATGGAGTTTTACTCTAAATATAATAGGAAGCCATTATTCTATTGGGAATGAAGAAGTGATAGGCTTTAGAAAAAACCCTTGAAGCTGCTATGTGGAGAACAAGGTAAGGGTGAAAACAAAGTCCTTTGTACTAGTATAGTAGTGTAGAAGCAGTGAAAGGAGTGTAAAGTGGTTGTAGGTACCACATAATTTCAAAGGCATTTCTAAGAGATTCTGCAGATGCATTGAAGAGAGTACAAGATTAAAAACAAAAAAAAAAAGTTAAGGCATGTGGGTGGCACAGTCAGCTAAGCATCTGACTCTAGGTTTTGGCTCAGGTCATGAACTCACTGTTCATGGGTTCCAGCTCCACACTGTGCTCTGCACTGTCAGTGCTTGGGATTCTTTCTCCCTCTCTCTGCCCCTTGCCTGCTCCCCTACTCTCTCTCTCTCAAAATAAATAAATAAACTTAAAAAAAGAAAAAAAGTTAATGATGACTTTTTAGTAAACATCAAAGACATAAAAATAGGCACTGAACTTGTGAGATTCTTCTTCGTGGATTAGAGATAGATTTTTGAAATCATCTACATAAAGATTTTGTGTGTTGGGGGGGAGACATCCTGGGACAATGAGATACTCTAGATATTCAATAAATTGATCTGAGGAGATAGTGGAAAGCTTAAAATTTAAATATTAGTAAAGAGGTAGATGTATTAAAAGAGACTAAGAAGGAAAGGCCAGTGAGATGAGGCAGAAAAGAAGATAATGTCACAGAAAAATATGTGAAAAATATTTTTATAAAAAAAGAGAACTATCTTTTGTGTTAAATGACGCTAACATGTCAAGTATGATAGGTACTGAGAATTAGCCCTGTTTTTGTGGACAAGGACATCTTTGGTAATATATTAGAGTCGGCTCAGCAGTAGATGTATTCAAAATCTGATTACGTTGGAAAATGTGGAGACAGGATTATAAAGACCTCTTCAAAAAAATTTCTCTAAAGATCTCTGGTTGGATTTCGATTGAACAACTGGATTAAGAAACTTCATCTTGGTGAATACTATCGCTAGGAGAGAGCAACAAAGCCAGGTTGAGATAGAAGTATTGTAATTCTACTAGTCTCACCTAGTTGATCATTCCCATGCTTCTTGATAGCAGGATTTTGTGCAGAGGATTGAAATATTTGCCTCAGCGAAAGTGCAAGTTGTTAACATGCCATTGACATTTGAACTTGTGAGTGGTTAGAAACCTCATTTTTTTTAATTTAAAGTTTATTTATTTCGAGAGAGAGAGACAGAGGAAGAGAGAGAGAGAACAAGCAGGGGAGGGGCAGAGAGAGAAGGGGGCACAGAGGATCTGCAGCCAGCTCTGTGCAGACAGCACAGAGCCTGATGCAGGGCTCAAACTCCTGAACTGTGACATCACAATCTGAGCCAAAGTCAGAAGTTTAACCGACTGAGTCACCCAGGTGCCCCAGAAACCTCATTTTTTAAAACCACAAGACCACTGGGGATCACTTTTAATCAGTAGTGCCAACGAAACTCTGGAAATTGCAAACAAGTTCTGCATAACATGGTGTCTATGTGCAATGACCCATTAAGGCTACTTAACTTTGTTTCACACACAGTAAGGAAAAGACATAAAGTAAGTCTGGCAGTGTTACTTCCTCTTCTATTTTTTGGAAGAATTTGAGGAAATCTGGTATTAATTCTTCTTTAAGTGTTTGATAGAATTTACCAGTGAAGTCATCAAGTTCTGGACTTCTTTCTTGGAAATTTTTGACTATTGATTCAATCTTATTACTAGTAATTGGTCTGTTCAGATTTTCTCTTTCTTCATGATTTAGTCTGGGTAGGTGCATATTTCTAGGAATTTATCTATAATTAATTCTTAATTCCTGATGACAATGTGAATTGTTAAAGCCACTTTGAAAAGCAATCTGTCACTGTTGATTAAATTGAAGAATGCATGTGCTCTTTGAGAAGTGATTCCTCAGGGAATCTCACCATAGAAATACAACCACCATCAGTTTACCATTTTTGTCCAAGGATGATTTTTGTAGTACTGTTTTAAGAAAATACCCATCAGCAGAAGAAATTATGATTAAATTAGAGAACACCCACATCATAAAACATTATGCAGCCATTAAAGAAATAATTCAGAGTGTGCTCACTTTGCACCTATCCTAAAAGGAATAATTCAGAGCTATATTAGTTGACTTGGAAGAATTTCTACAAGATATTTAATATTATCCCATTATTATAAAATAAAATATGTGTTAGGCATATGTGTGTAAAAGTATATAAAATACATGAACATGGAGATATATGAAAGGGTATAATTAAGTTTAATGTTGGTTGACTTGAGGCGTGCCTGGGTGGCTCAGTCAGCTGAGCGTCTGACTTTGGCTCAGGTCATGATCTCGCGGTCTGTGAGTTTGAGCCCAGCGTTGGGCTCTGTGCTGACAGCTCCTGTTTCAGAGTCTGTGTCTCCCTCTCTCTGCCCCTCCCCTGCTCATGCTCTGTCTCTCTCTCTCTCTGTCAAAAATAAATAAATGTAAAAAAAATTAATGTTGGTTGACTGGATAAAAAATAGGCTGGATTGTTGTGAAATGGGAGATACATCTTAAGAATACATAGAAGGCCCTATATAATTAGTGAATAATTGATTAATGATAATATCCTAAGAATATTAATATGATCCATGTCATGTCTGTAAGAGTGATTTCTAATAGTTATCCTCTTTTAAAAGCTACCCTCTAAAAATATATATGTTTATTGAATGCCTACATACTCTAGATACTCTTCTAGGTGCTGGAGAACAGTAGAGAATAAGACAGCTCAGGGTTTTTTTTTAGTACGGCATACCGCAAGGTTCTGTTCTTTATCTTCAGTTGATCAACATGTTTAATAAGGTAAGGTTGAGAATGATCGCCAAACATACAGGATGGTGATTTTAATTGATAGAATCACGATTCATAAATGTCTCAATGGGTTTTATAAACTTTCTACTAAAAGATTAAACTTGGGGTGCCTGGCTGTCTCAGAGGAGCATGTGACCCTTGATCTCAGGGTTGTGAGTTCAAGCCCCAAGCTGGGTATATAAATTACTAAAAAAGTAAATAAATAAATAAACCTTAATTAAAAAATTATAAGTAGATTAACTTAATATTAACAATAAGGGGGGGCGCCTGGGTGGCTCAGTCGGTTAAGCGGCCGACTTCAGCCGGGGTCACGATCTTGCAGTCCGTGAGTTCGAGCCCTGCGTCCGGCTCTGGGCTGATGGCTCAGAGCCTGGAGCCTGCTTCCGGTTCTGTGTCTCCCTCTCTCTCTGCCCCTCCCCCATTCATGCTCTGTCTCTCTCTGTCTCAAAAAAAAAAAAAAAAAAAAAAAAGTTAATAAAAAAAATATATTAACAATAAGGCCATTTTTTTTCCTCTTTGGTCAGAAACATCTACTACTCAAAGGATGGAAGAGTGGTGGTTTACTCATAGTACAAACAAGCTATTTAAAAGTTTTAGAATACTAGAATCTCAATGTTCCATGGGATGATAATATGGGATGACTTTCAGGAGAATGAAGAAAAAAAAATAAAATAAAATAAAATTGTCTTAACAGAATTTCAGTGTGTAGTAAAATATAGTATATACCAGAGATTTGCGTTTATGTCATATACTGTATTGTAAGTAGACTAAACTCCAGTTGTGATAATTAAGTCTCTATGCAAAACTATATTAGTAATGGAAAGGGAACAGAGTATCCTGCAAGAGAAACTCTAAGTGGTGAACAGAATCAAAAGGAACTTTATTGAGGAGTAGTTGGGATGTTTAATCTGAAGAAAACCTTCACATATTTGAAGTTTTCTCAGATGGGTGAGATATACATTAATTCTTTTTAATCCCCAATTGATAACATTATAAGGAATCATATTTGATGTTAAAAGATGAACAAATTGTTCACAATACCCAAAAAGAGATTAAATGCCTTAGTAGATAGTATTTTATCATGAGGGGTGTTCAAGTAGATGCAGAATGCCACACAGGTGGCATACATAGATGGAATCATCAATGTGTTATAGAGTGGAGAGCATCAGTTGATTCGTGAATCAGAATCCAATTCTGAGAATCTCTTAATAAATGAACTTCTTCTGATGAGTCTTACAGTGGATCAAGGCTATTTTTCTGAAAATTCTTCTGCTGTGAAATGATTTGTGGATCTGGCTTAAGTTTGAGAGTAGTAGTGAAAAAAAGCCTTAATTAGAAGACCAATACTCTGCAAAACAAATATATATTTTTTAATTCCATATTCAACTCAATTTTTCTTCTCTATCCTTTAATTACTTTTCAGGTTTAAATTTTATTCTGATGGGTCTATAGGAATACAAATTTCCTAAGTATATTCTATACAGAGATCTAATAAAAATAGAAATTCGCTCTCAATTTCAAGTTTTACTCATTTTTTAAAATAAAAATATATAGCCCAAGTAAAAAGTACGTGTGCCTCAACAGATGCATGCATATAAATGGTATGTATGTAGTATTTCCATTACTAGACTAGTTATTTACCTGCCTCCTGATTTCAACTCATACTAAATTATAACTCTTTTTATTATATAGCACTTAACGGCTTTGTTAAATTTAAAAAAGGACTGATTCTCTTGTGAATTTGTGGTTTATCACTTGACAGAATTTTAATTTTCTATTCAAATCTCCTTCATAACACAAAATGTGAAGCTTCAATTTCTTTTTTATTTAAATTTTTTTTTAATGTTGTTATTTATATTTGAAGGAGAGAGAGAGAGAGACAGCATGAGTGGGGGAGGAGCAGAGAGAGAGGGAGACACAGAATTCGAAGCAGGCTCCAGGCTCTGAGCTGTTAGCACAGAGCCCGATGTGGGGCTTGAACCCACGAACTGTGAGATCATGACCTGAGCCAAAATTGGAGGCTCAACCGACTGAGTCACCCAGGTGCCCCTTAAACTTCAATTTCTGAAATCATGTGATTTATTTGTTGATCAAATATTGCAGTGAATTTTTTTCTAATAGTTGATAAATAGAATGATAAATAGAACAGTAGATAAATAGAATGTGATAAAAAGAATGTTTTTCTAATAGTTGATAAATAGAATAGAATAAATAGAATGATAAAGACTTATGGATATTAGTTGATATATATACAAGTTCTTTACAAAATGCAAATAGTGTGGGAGATTGAAATATACAAGACATAAAATCTTTTTAAAGTTTTATCCATCAGAAATAGAAATGAAATATTACGTGTAAACAAATTCCTAGTATTTCCCTCAAAGTCATGACATGTAGGAATATCTAGCACCACACTGTTATTCATCATTGTACAAAAAGTGTGAAAGCATTTCAACATATGAGATAAAAGAAATGGGGCATACATATCAAAATGGAAGAGACAATATTATAATTATCTCTGGGTGACAGAAATGTCTTTCTGAAAAGCAAGTCCAAGAAAATAAACATGAGCACTATTAAAATATTGGAATTAAAAGATAAGTTCAATCAAGTTGCTGGATACTGTTGAGCAATCAGGTGTGGAGATTGTGAATTAGGCAAATGAGTCCAATTTAAAGCAACAATCAAGTCTTTGCTCAGTGCAACAGTGCAAACAATAGGCAAAATGAGGTGCTAGCTCCCCAGAGTTCCATTTTCCGCCACAAAATGACACTGTGTGAAGATCAGATGGATGCAGCTCAGGGGAATTATCTTGCTACAAAGGAGCCTGAACAAGGGACCCCTGCCTCTTATACACTCATGGGTCAAGGGGGAAGAGAGACAGGAAAGGGCTAAGTGTGAAATGGTGCTGAGTCAAAATGGAAAACAGTACCTCAGCTGAGGCTCCCAGTAAAGAGGACTTGGCAGGACACCCAGGAAGTGCCTCAGCCAAGGTCCCAAAAAGGATGACACTGAATGAGGTGCCTGGGCTAGGAATGCAGCTGTGTATGTGAAGATGGTTGGACTAGAGAGTAAGGGGCCGAGTCCTTGATTGGACTCTGTGCAGAAAACTGTAATGTACTGGCTTTACCCCAGGTCTGTTGTGGGGAGGGCAGCTACCCTTTATGAAACGTGCCAGACTTGAAACTGCCTCCCACCGGGTCTGAATGGTCACATACAGGATTTGGGTCCTGAAAGAAGGACCTTCAGATAAAAGTTAAACAAACGTATATAGATAGATGTAGATATATCTATCTCCTCATATTAGCAGAAATTAGCTTAACAAGTACTATAAAAGTTTAGTTCATTTTAATGCTCAATTACTGAAAATAAACTTAACCAGAAATGTGCAGTATCCAAATAAAGAACACTAATTTTTTGGAGAACATAGGGTAAGACCTAAATGATTAGGAAACATGTAAAACTCCCAGATGGGAAGATACCTAACACTATAAAACTATTATTTTCCCTAAATTTAATCCATAATATATAGGAAATTACATTCAAAATCCCAATGGATGCTCTTGGAACCTGATGAATTAATTATGAATTCTTCTGAACAAGTACAGTGCATTGGAAAAGCCCTGAGCTTGTTTCCTCAGTAAAAGAAAATGTTTTAGCACCTTAATACAGACCTGATATTTTTGATGTTTGGGACTTCGTTTTTTATGAGGAAGTCATGGGAAAGCATTCAAGAGCCAAGCCACCTGGAAAGAAAAATTAAAGGAGTGTATGATCATAACAAGAAGAGAAAGAGATGAGAAACTAGTCCTCAGGAAATGTGTAGGAGAGTATGACATCATTGGGGTGGTGGTAGCTTTTGTTAAACTTCAGACTTTCAGAAAGACTTATCTTTACAGAAGAAACTTTTATCATTTGGTTATGTTCAATTTTCTGTCAAGCTACTATGCAATATAAAAGTAAGTTATTTTAGAATTTATTTTATGTTCTGAAGTGTTTCAAATGTGCTAAAAAGTAGATAAATGTTAACAACAACATCAGGAAGATTGGATAGCTTTTTCCCTTTCTTGATTCACATTTTAACCTAAAAATAAACTTTTCTTACCTAAGCACATGTGCATGTGTTTTCCTTTCTAAGAAGATAGCACTTGAATGGACATTTCAATTATATTAAGGCCATGTATTTTTAACTGTGAGATTTTATACTTACAGGTTACTGATGTTTTGATTTTTTTTTTCCAACCCTGTGTGTTAGGGGATATAAAATGAGGATATTTAATCTGACCTCTTAAAGGAACCAATAACTAATGTCATGAGACCATATTTCTAAAAGCAAATCTTAACACATATAAGAGAAAGGATAAATATTAGCCTTCCAGGACTAACCTATAGTAGCAGTGGTCAGAGAGGAAATACATATAAAAAAGGAAAAAAACATCATGCTAATATTATTCAAAGATGATTACCAGTCTGAATACCTTATTGTAGGTATTTCCTTCTCTTTTACTCTGTACACACATAGATTTTTATTTTTATTTTTTTCAACAAAATGAGATCATATCATATATGCTGTTTCGTAATCTTCTTGCTTTCTAAGTCATGGTTTCTATTTCTTCTTGAAAATTTTTGACAATATTTTAATAGTTTGTTGAAACCAATAACTTATTAAGCACATATTACATCTTATTGCCATGCCACTCAAGCCCCTTCTATCGAGCAGTCTGACACAGTCTCTTTTTTATTGTTTACATAGAAAGAATTAAAAAAGTAAAATTAATTAAAAGTATTACATACATATAAATGTACCAATGAAGACATAAGCATAGTGAAGAGAAAGCACAATCATGGAAGGAGTTAATGAGCTGCTACTTAAGATACAGTGCTCACAGCGTCCTTTCTAAGAAGATAACACTTGAATGGACATTTCAATTATATTAAGGCCATGTATTTTTAACCGTGAGATTTTATACTTACAGGTTACTGATGTTTTGATTTTTTTTTTCCAACCCTGTGTCTTAGGGGATATAAAATGAGGACATTTAATCTGATCTCTTAAAGGAACCAATAACTGATGTCATGAGACCATATTTCTAAAAACAAATCTTAACACATATAAGAGAAAGGATAAATATTAGCCTTCCAGGACTAACCTATAGTAGCAGTGGTCAGATTATCATTGATTTACTTTATGAGAGCTCATTTCATTACTTTAAACAAGCTGCTTGTATCATTTTATGATTTAAGAATTAAAAGATACCATGTAAGTGTTTTTCTATTGTAAGAACTTTAAAATGTGGATTTTGAAGAGTATTTTAAAAATGTAAAAAGTGCAGTTTTAAATCACAGCTTTTCTATGTATAATGCCTTAATATTTTTGGAAGCCAAAAACCAAGTGTTCTTTTGCTTTATACAACAACTTACTCATAGAACTGGCTTGACACCTTGGAGTTAAAATGAGCCGGTAGTTTCATTCTCAATATCTGGTTGCCTTTAGCATCTTGTCCTAAAGAAATTGGATCAACTGCAATAAGATAAATTTTTTCTAAGAAGCATTTCAAGACCTTTCCTTGGTCCTAACTGTTTTGACATCTATTTTCACTGGGAAAAGAAATGGAAGTCAGCTCCCAGCCACTAGCATTAGAGGCTAGGTTAACATTTCCTGCAGGCTATAAAGTCCTGTTTCCATAGAAATAAAGTTTGGATTGTTGAAAATGGAAGACAGATTTTTAAACCAGTGTGTGCTTCTACTAGTGAAAAATTGTGCAGACATATTTTCATGCTTGTAAGACAGGAGTGGTTGAATAATTTGATATGACGAGCTTTCCAATGTGATCTGAAAGTCTATGGGGGAGAAATAAAACTTCCATAAATTTTGAGTAGAGAAGTATGGGAATATTTAGTCTACTAACAATGACATAAGAGGACCATAATGCTTCCTAAGAGGCTAGAAACATCAAAGCTTTCTGTTTATTGCATTTTGAAAGCTTTAACATACTTAGTCTGCAATTCATGACTTAGTCATTCCAGAGATCACAGAAAACTGGTATTCTTAAACCTTGGATTTATTAATTAGAACTAAGAGTAGAAACATTTTCATCCCTTCTAAGATTGAAGTCGAACATTGAATATCTACAATGCTTATTTAATTGCATAATTTGACAGGTTGAAATCAGAGAACGCAAGTGGAAATAATATCTATAAAGTTTAGTTTGGGAGACTTAATGTTGTCTTTTCTTTTATATGTCCCAGTGTTTTAAAATAGAATCTCACTGGGGAGCCTGGATGGCTCAGTCAGTCAACTCAGGTCATGATCCCTTCATTTGTGAGTTCAAGCCCCATGTCGGGCTCTGTGCTGACAGCTCAGAGCCCGGAGCCTTGAGCCTGTTTCAGATTCTGTGTCTCCCTCTCTCTCTGCCCCACCCCTGTTTGCTCTCCTTCTCTCTGTCTCTCAAAAATGAATAAACAAATTTTTTTAAAAAACAGAATCTCATTGAAGTTTGTCATTAGAGGATAAGATTAGACATTTTAATAGCCATTGTAGTATTGAAGAATGGGAGAGGAAAGTTATAAATATCAAATGTTCAGATGACTAGTATGAACATGAGAGAAATAGTGACTATAATCTTAAGACTTAGTTTTGACTATATACCCTGCATTAAATTATTTCTCTGAGATACAAAATTATATATTTATCTATGGTTCTTCTTTGCTTCATTTAATAAGAGTGGGGGAATTACTGGTTAGTTTCTTCCCAGAAGTTTTAACAAAGAAAACATATTGGGTTTATCTTTGCATTAATATATACTTCTCTTAAACAGTGGCCCAACTACTGTACTATATTTACTGACAGCCCACATTTGTTGTACTCTGAAAACATATCTGTCATTCAGTCATGAATATAAGTGACATTTTCATTAACATTTGAGACTATGGAACACAGGTCAGAAATCACTCTGTCAAAATAATGCAAAATTACAACATAAAAGTTACCTGGTTAAATTTTCTAGCCTTACATTCTAAACTTGATTTAAGTATTTACAACTCCTATTGTATGTTTGCTTAAAATAAACAAAATACAACTTACCTGAAGTTCCAAATGTTAGGTCTCAAAACTTCTCAGTAATTATAATTTCCTAAGAGGATATTTTAAGCAATTGAGGTGAGCTAATATTAATAGAGGGAAAATCCATGACCATAACGTATCAACAAGACATGATGTGTAGGATTCCTTTGGTTATCCTACTACTAAGGTGTTGATGACAATATGATTTCCTATTTTGCTTCACAGTGCTACATCAATCCAAAATTATTAGACTTTCAGGAAGGTTGAGGGACATTGTAAGTCTGTAACTCTAGGATCTAGAAGTACTTAGTTATAGAGAAACATAGGTGAGTGGTTTACAGCTGGAACACACACACACACACACACACACACACACACACACACACACATGTCTCTTGTAATCACTGTGGGAAATACTGAAAGGCATTTCTCTACCCTCTTCTTCACTAAAGTGCTTCTGGGTCTTTTTCAAATAATTGGTGCATATCAAGCTCACACACTCTGCTAAAGTGGTAGATGATAAACAATGCCAAACAATATCTTGGAGACAGATATCTAAGATCCAGGAGGAGAAATGGAAATATGTTCTTAAGTGACATTTCTCCTCATCATACCTTATTAGATGAGTCTTAATGACACAAAGCTCTAAATGAATTAATCTCTGCCTAGGTCATTCAAATTGTCTCCTGCTATTATTCTGTGGGCATCCTAAGGATTCCCATTTTTATTCCCATTTTTATTCATTCAACAAATACATATGCGCATATTGAAAACCATATATTCAGGATACAGTATTGAACAACGTAAAGTCCCTGTTCTAATGACATTTCTTTCCTAGTGTTGGGGGTGAGGTGGGGGGTCAAGATGCCAATTAACATATAAATAACGAAATAAGATAATTTCAAGTAGTGATAAATACTAATAAGAAAATAAGTATAGAATGATTAAATAATGAATTACGGATTTATGGCATTAGTTATGAACAGTGAGGAACAGACACTGGATATGGGCCTTCAGGAGATGACCTATGAATAAAAACTGAATGACGAAAAATAGCCTTGGGGTGTACAGAGGAGAATCAATGGAAAGAGGATGAAAACAGAGAAAAAGTCCTGAGATTGAAATGTTGCTACATACAAGAGGGAAAAAAAAAAAGGTTCAGATGGCCTAAATATAGGTGGGTCCGGAAGTTTAGAAGGGGACATGTCATGTATATAGGTATATGGTCCATGGATGTCAGTGTCAGCATTCTCTGAGAGCTCATTCTTGGTCCCCACCCCAGACCTACCAAATTAGAATCTATAAGACTGATCCCAGGGACCTGTTTTACCAAGTATTCCAGGTGATTTTTATACATCCTAAAGTTTGAATTAGCACCTGTATATGTACAACTCTAGAAGTGATTATTTAGGTGCTGATATTGACTTTGAAATCTAATCTAATTGAAATGAGAAGTATTTGAGGAAGAGTTACAGCAAGAGAATTGCGTGGCTTAAAAAAATGCTCTGGTTTCTGTAGAGAAGGAAGACTGAAAGGAGAGAGATAATTTTGCAAGCAATGATAGTATGGTAATTGAGAAATGATTTTGGCTTAGACTAGGTTGGATTTAATGATGTTAAAACAATATTACCTTTTCCTGAAAATATTAGAGGATGAGTTGGATGTTGGGTATGGAAAAGGAATATTTAAGCAGTTTTACTTGAATTATTTACTGAGATGGAAATAATTGGAAGATGAACAGGGTTGGTAAGGAAAAAAACAGATAATCAAGACTTCGGTGATGGATCTGTTAAGTTTAAAGTGACTAATATAATATCTAGGATGTATGAAGAATTCTTATACCTGAATAACAAGAACCCAGCAACCAAACTGATTTTTAAAAGGGAAAAAGATCTGGGGGCCTGGGTGTCTCAGTTGGTTAAGTGTCTGACTTCGGCTCAGGTCATGATCTCAGGCTTTGTGAGTTCAAGCCCCACATCAGATTCTGTGCAGACAGCTCAGAGCTCTCTGCCCCTCCCCTGCTTGTATATTCATTCATTCATTCTCTCTCTCTCTCTCTCTCTCTCAAACATAAACAAACATTAAACTTTTTTTAAAGGGCAAAAGATCTGAGTAGATATTTCAGATGCATGGCAGAGACACACAGGAAAAGATGCTCCAAATCATTAGTCATTAACTAAATATAAATACAAGCCAAAATGATATGTCACTACTTACCCATTAAAAAAAGACTAGAAATTCTTCTCAGAGTGGCAATGCTAAGTTTTGGTGAGAATATGAAGCACATGCAACTTTCATATAACTTTGGTGTGAATGCAACACTTCTAAAGGAAGATGAACTTGTCTTCAAAAGAAAAAAAGGTGAGAATGACCTCAGACTTGTGAAAAAGAAGAATTTGAAATACTTATTTTAATATTGCGAATCAAAATTATTTAAACATAAAAACTTACTATATTTAAATGAACTACTGGGACCTCATCAAAATAAAAAGCTTCTGCACAGCTAAGGAAACAATCAGCAAAACTAAAAGGCAACCAACAGAATGGGAGAAGATATTTGCAAATGACATATCAGATAAAGGGTTAGTATCCAAAATCTACAAAGAACTTATCAAACTCAATACCCAAAAAACAAATAATCCAGTGAAGAAATGGGCAAAGACATGAAGAGACACTTCTCCAAAGAAGACATCCCGATGGCCAACAGACACATGAAAAAATGCTCAACATCACTCATCATCAGGGAAATACAAATCAAAACCACAATGAGATACCACCTTACACCTGTCAGAATGGCTAACATTAACAACTCAAGCAACAACAGATGTTGGTAAGGATGCGGAGAAAGAGGATCTCTTTTGCATTGCTGGTGGGAATGCAAGCTGGTGCAGCCACTCTGGAAAACAGTATGGAGTTTCCTCAAAAAACTAAAACTAGAACTACCCTACAACCCAGCAATTGCACTACTAGGCATTTATCCAAGGGACACAGGTGTGCTGTTTCGAAGGGACACATGGACCCCCATGTTTAAATCAGCACTATCGACAATAGCCAAAGTATGGAAAGAGCCCAAATGTCCATCGATGAATGAATGGATAAAGAAGAT